>NC_077225.1:3465843-3533843 GCF_024763615.1 Phlebotomus papatasi | reverse complement strand
ATGATTACGCGATTTTTAACGCAAATAATGGCATCAAGGGGATGCAAGAGATCCCTGCCAATAATTCCATCAAAAGGAATACAGTCATCATTTAAGATGTGCAATTTTGTATCAATGGGTAAATAATTTGGAGAAAAAAAACCGAGACTTACTGTGACTGTTCCTTTCGTTTGTGTGTTACCATTTGAAATTGCCACCACGGAGATAATATTTCCAGCATCAATTTGTGTACCGGGAAGGAGACATTTACTTTTGATAAACGAGCATGTAGCACCAGTGTCTACTAAAAATTTTAATGGAGTGGTTTTTGAGGACGAGGAGGTAAAAATGTCTACGACATGGGCGCGATGAAAATTTGAAAGATAATATGCCGTAATTGATTCGATTGGATGTTGGCCGACAGTAGTAGAGGTCCTGTCGGCCTCAACTAGTTTTCCGAGATAACGATTGCATTATCCTCTTCCGCGTGTGTCAAGTTGATCCTTGTTGAGGAATTTCGCGGATTATTCGCGTTGGGATTTCTACGAGGAATGAAAATAGTTTAAAATTCTTTGGAAAAGTCCCGCCACTTTTCTTCAGTTGCCTGCTCTCGAGGAGTAAGAGGAATATTGCTCTCGTTGCAGCTTCTTTCAAATCGGGTTGAATTTAAGGAATTTTGCCGATTTGCATCATTCTGTGACCGCGAATTATTTTGATTTCTGTTAAAGTTTCTTTGGTAATTTTGACGATATTCATGATTATTTTGTCCATTTCTAGAAAACGAATTCCTTGCAAAATTATTTTCATTCGACTGTTCATTTGCACGATTATTATTGTAAGGATTTCTCTGTATATTATTCTGATTATGAGATTCATCTCTTTGTTTAGAGAATCTTTGAATGTCCTGGAAATTCTGGGATCTCCTTATCTCATTCTCTGCGAATAATATCGCGGAATCTAATGTTTCAAAATCGCGGGCTAGCGTCAGCAGTTGCGCTTCCTGATTTCGGATCCCTGTGGCAAATGCCGAAATTGCCATTTTTGTGTTCGATTGTTTAACCGATTGTGGCAAATTTCCTTTTAAATGGTAGGAATATGCGTTGTTTAGTACATCGAGTGCACATTGCACTCTACCAACGAAGTCCTTTAAAGACTCCTTAGGTTTTGTGGTGAGACCTTGCAATCCAAAGATTGCATCATTTAAATCAACTTTTGGAAAGAATGAGTCAGAGATTGAATTACGAAATTCATAGTATGTTCCAAATGACGAGCCTCTGATCTTAACAAATATTTCTGGATTCAATTTCGCAATAACTAATCTTATCCATTAATGGTCTTTTGAATTATTTGGTGTATAAAAAAATCCTCGTAAATATTATCGCACACGTACAGGAAATGATGAACAGAATTTGACTCACCAGTCAGTTTTGGAAGATTATTATATCTCATCTCAAACGGAAGATGTGGTGTCACACTGGAATTAGGGAAGTCACGAATCGGTGCATGCAGCTGAGTTGAATCTTACAAGAATCCTTGAGTGGACCGCTGATAACGATGGTCATTTCGACGATAACGACGATTATCTTCGTGATTCCAACGGAAATTCTCGTTAATCTGACTGCTAGTCTCACTGCTAGTGTCCTGGCGATGATGTTTGCTGATATCCTGGCGACGATATCTGTTGGTGTACTGATGATGATTGTCCTTGATGTCCGGTGCTTGAAAGATTGACTTTTTGATTGCTCCTGTCGGTCCTGCCGATTGTTTTTTAGATGCATCCATTTTCTTTGCCCAATCTGATAGGAATGGGAGTGAGGAGCTCCTTCTTCCTCTTCTGGCTGCGATAGTGTTTCTTGGAGTTTATTTATTGCTTGTGGAGAGTTATTCACTTGATTTTCCATTTTAGTCGCTTTGTGTGAAAATTGATGTGCAGGTATTTCTTCGTAGTTATTTTCTTGATTATGAGAGTTCTGGCTTCCCAATGAGGGCTGTTCCGTAGTTGTTTCGTAAGTGTAGGGTTGATTCACAAATGTGGATGTTGTATTGAATTCCGTTGAGGGTTGGTTTCGTTGAGATGTTCTTCGATGTATTTTTATATTCCTTAATTGATAACTTCGCTGCATTTAATCACCTCTGCATAGATTGCACATGCACTTTAACATACTTTTTTGTCACTCGCGACAGGCCCACAGTGAACGGGCGAAAACACCACTGAAGTGTAGTGTGCGACGGTTGGTGGAAAACTCCCTTTATTTTTCACTCTTCATACAATATTTAACATAATTATAAAGCCAAATACATTCATATAAAATTTTGGTCAGCAATTTCTTTAGTTCTTCTTTTAACTTAAAAGACTCTTATGTTAAGGTTCACTACATCGCTACCTTATGTAATATGAGTATTGGTCGCTTTCTGTCGTGAAAGTTACACAGACGTGTTATTTTGATTTATTAATAGTTAAATTATAATTGTATGCAAATATTAGATGAGATTATTAACAATTTCGCCTACTATACTCCTAACAAAATTTCATGTCCTCCGAATGGCACCAAACTTTGCCAAAAAGTGTTTCGCCACTTTCTGATCACGAATAAGGGTGGCTAAAAACCATTCTTGTCTGTCCGTCCGTCCGTCCGTCCGGCCGCATTTTTTGAAATTAATATCTCCCGAACTAAGAAAGATATCGACTTGCGGTTTTCGGTAAAGGTTATATATTGTATGAAAATTGCAACTTGGTGCATTGACACCCCACCCCCCACCGCTCCTTCCGCCATTTTGAAGACCCCCTTTTTATTTTTTCAATAGCTCTGTCCCTATCGCATTGATCCACTTCACACCGAGAAAAATTTGGATGGTATTTTCTACAAATCATGTCTTTAAATTCAACTGCTTCAAAAGATAGTAGAAATTACCATCCTCCATAGAAACTTTCCTTTAGAATCCACCATCTTGACATTTTAAAATTTACTATCCTATGGATAGTAAATTCTAACAGCCGGATGGTAAAATCTACTATCCTCATTTAGATTTTACCTTGACCTCTCTTAGATTTTAATATCCGGGAAGTATATTTTACTGGCCCCATATTAGATGTTAAAATTTAACTGGAAGACAGTAAATTTTAACGGAGGATAGTAATTTGGATTGAAATTACTATCCAAGCCAGTAAAATTTGCCATCCTGCTGTTAGAATGTCATTTTGGAATATCGTGGGTGCCGATGCAACGGTTCCCGATATGCTTTGAATATATTATAGGAATTCGTGGCGCAGCTGGAAGATGCTGGACTGTCATCACAAAGGTCGCGTGTTCAAATCTCGGCGCAGTCGGTCAATTTTCACGCACCAAAATGGCTTGAAATACAGAGAATGTCATCCAAGAAGGGCCCCAAGCCCTCAAACAATGGCCAAAAATCAATGAAAATAAGGAAAAATAAATTTTTCCGACATTTTTCATTCTAATATCCGGCTAGTAAAATTTACTATCCTGCCGGTAAAATTTACCATCCGGCTAGTAAAATCTAATATCCGGGATATTAGAATTTACCATCCGGCTATTAGAATTTACTATCCATGCAATAGATTCTACAATTTTTGACAGTCCAATTTAATATCGCGTTTGCTGGGTGACTTTTTTACTATCCGGCCATTAGAATTTTGTATGGAGGATGGTAAATTTTACCATCCACATTTTTCTCGGTGCATATTTTAATGTGTTATAACTGGGCACTAGAGGTTTCGACCTGTATCAAACTTAATGGTCTCCTGGCCCCCCTGACCAGAACAATAAGGGTCCAAAAAATTTCTTAAAATGGCCATAACTCGGTTCTAATTTTCAGAATTTAAAAAGCGAGGGAATTTTGGAAAGCCCTCATGAAATGCCACTTCTCTTTTGACATCGAAAGTTTGCAAAACCACGGCTAGGGGCGATATTCTAAAAAGGAAAATATTTCAATTGTTCTATGTTAAATAACTCAAAAATTCCATTGTGCATCGATCTGAAATTTTAGTATGTTGTAGCCGCATTTTCAATCTTCCAGAAGCTGCATTTGGTGTGTTAGCTAAATGGAAGTGGGGTATTTGGTCAGCACCAGCAAAATCTTACTGAATGATTTTGGTGCAGGATGATAATAGGATAAATTGCTAGTTTGATGTGTTATAAGGTAATTTCCAGGAAACAGTCAAAGTCCCGCAAATTCTGATCTCTATATGAAAGAACTTCTGTAATTTTAAGATATGGGCATTATGGATGAAGAGTCTTTGGTAAGGACTAATAGAATTTTATTCAGGGATTCTTATATTCTTATATTCTGTTTTTTTTTGCATAACTTATCAAAATTTAATCAATGTAATTTAATTTTCAGTTTTAATTTAAGTTTCAATTTCTTTCCATGGCTGAGACTCCTTACAATCTTAGCTTCTGTGGTTCATTTTTCATGTTGTCGGTTTGACCTACAAAAGTTCAAGAACTTTTTATTTTTTTCTAAAAAAAAAATTTACGAGTTTTTTTTTAAATAGGGAGGGTGTGGAAGTATCAGTTGCCATCAGTGTATGTTATAATCCACCTACTGTAGCACCTCTAGTGGCAAATCTGATGTATGGAGTTTTAGAGGTTTGAGGTACATAAATTATGATTTAGTTTCAAAGTGCTTTTCAACCTTAATAGACGCACAACGCACGGCTCATCTGAATCAGTCAATGCTTAAAGAACTGGATTTGTGCATTTTTTTTTTCTAAAAATGGGTAAATATTTGATGAGAGGATTTAAAATTAGAATTAGGATTTAGGATTTAGAATGAATTACCCTCACGGGAAACGTGTAGACTGTGGAACTCAAGGAGTCTATGGGGAATTTAAGGAAATCACATGGAAACCACGTGGTTTCTTTAAAACACGTGTTGCATTTCCTATACAGATGATACTCAGTGTAATCAACTTCATGAGTCAGCAGGGTCGTCTGGGTACACGGGAATGCCCGTATACTCATATTTTACATAAGGGCATCCCGTATCACAAACCCCACAAACTTATTACTACCAGCAGCCTTCCCTGCAATATCCATACCCGGTCCCTCCTCAATATTGCCAACCTCCTCCGCCGTAACCACACTATAAGCTCAAGGTGGTGAAGGAAGAGGTGGAGGAGCCTGAAGAGCCGGTGGAGGTGGAGGAAGAGCCGATGGAAGTGGTGGAGGACCGGTGGTGGCATTGGAGGAGCTTGTTAAGAAGCTCCCAAAAAAGGAAATGAAAAAACCGGCTCAGAAAGTCGTCGAGAATAAGCCGACAAAGAAAGTAGAGGAACAAAAGACAAATCAATTTTTTACGAATTATACGTAATGAAAAAATCATTTGCTGACTACTTTTGCCTCAGACTTGGAGCCTCGAGTGGGTCAGTGGATAGAGTAGTAGCTCTATGATTGCGAGGTCTGGGGTTCAAAGCTGAGCAGCAGCAGAAAAAAGATTTCTCATGCCATCTCGGCTTTGAATTCGTCCAGTGAATGAGTGAATAGTAATCTCAATGGTGCATATTGACAAAAACGTGAACCGCCTAAACAATAGAGACTGGTACGAAAACGAGTTTCGGCTTGAAAGTGGTACTTCAGTCGATACAAATATTCGCTGTCACTGATCCCAAACACACACCGAGAAGGGATGCTGTGATATAGTAACGGCACTGATTGCCCACAGAGCTGGGATATAGAGCGTCTACCCGTATCGGGGGATAAGATAGAATAGGAGTGGGGAAGCATAAGGGGCCCAATTGGTGGCCTGGATGCATCGGAATATCCGAAATGGAGAATTGACCCATGGCAAAATCTTATCTCTTATTTCTTTGCCTCGGACTCCCCAAATATAAATTATATATAGGGGAGACCGGGGAGGTTTGGGACACTTTCATGTTTTGACTTTGAGACACCATTCCAAAAAACCACGATAGTGTATTACAATTTTATGCGGTCTATAGGATACTTATGGGTATTGACTTTATAAAAAGTACTCGAAAGAACTTGGAAAACAACTGAGTTTTCTTGGAGATGATAAAACATTTTACTTGACGTTTTGTTGCAAATCTCCCCGATGTGGGGCAGTATGGGACGCAAAAGGGGATGTTTGGGACGCGTTTTTCCTCGCATAATTTGTATTACTGGAACACGTTAATTAATTTTAAATACTAGATTAAAAATATTTCTGATAGAAATAAAAATGTTTCATTCTTTTATTTACACTTAGAAATTAATATCAATTTTGTTTGTACAGTAGAATCATTTATTGTCAATCAATTATTTAAAGTATTTTCTTCTTATTTTCCATCTACCTTTTTTTTTATTCTAAATATTTTGCAATCATGATTATCAAATTCCTCAGACGAGTAGATTTTCTTTGAACTCTTAGTTTTGAACTCATTGATGGATTCCTGTTTGATTTGACGACAACTGCATTGTACCTGTTTTCTCATTATTTCTCTGAATTAGCTCTCGCCTTGCCTTCTCTGGAGAAGTTCTTCGAGAAATTTTCGAAAATAACAGTTTTTAACTAGATTGGGCAAAGATCGAATATGCTCTGAGGAGGAATTATTGATTCCCAAGACAATGATTGTTTAATTGTCCCTGTAATCAACTGCTCAACTGGTAAAGTTTGGACAAGAGGGAGATTTCCAGTAGAAACTGGGCATTACTCTTCATTTTGACAATAAACAATTGCACGCCACCTACAATCTTGTCGAAAATCAACGTCCCATTCATCCCCTTTCAGGTGTCCCAAACATCCCCGAGTGTAGTTTTGGTATTTAAAACCTTTAAGTAAAAAACAAGCGTGTATGATCACGGAAACTTTTATAAAAATATGTTACCAGATTACAGTGATACCTAATGAGATAAAAAAGTTTTGATTATATACAAGGGTACCTCACTTGAAAAAGTGTACAAAATTTAGGAAAAAAAAGAAAAGAAAAGTTTTCGGAAGGAAAAGAAAAAAAAGAAAAAAAAGAAAAAAAGAACGAAAGAAAAGCAAAGGAAAAAAAATGAGAAAATGTTTAAAATTTGTATGTATTTTAATTTAAAATACCAAAAAAATAAATGAGATCCCGTCTGACCAGATAAGCGTGGCTTATAGCCTCAATTAACCTCTATCTTTCATACCTTACTTTTAAGAAGCTCCCATACAAAATACCCCTTACTAAATATACGTGAAGGACACTGTTTTGCGTTCATGGTGGTGAGCAGCGGAACTAAGAAAATTATGTTGCCGGCCGTGTTGCTCAGCTGTCAGTGACAAAATGAAATATTTTCCAAAAGATTTTATTTGTTTTTAAATTTTGCACAAAGATAGTGAGTGATTTTAGTGTTTTTATTAATAATAATAAATATGCGGCGGTGCGTTTCGTGTAGAGAAGAATATAGTGATTACAATAAACAAGTTTTCAGTCGTGAAATACGTGTTTTTCTTTCCTTTTCGTGAGTATTTTTTGGGAGAAAATTTTTTTTACAAAATTGTTTATGCTTTTCTAGTGTTAAATCGTTTACACTGGTTAATTAAAATATATCACTGTCTTTGTAGCTTCTGACGTTTGTATAAAATTCTAAAGTGAAATCAGGATGTGCAATTGACAGTTTCATTCCACCGCCATTGATATACGTGACAAAATCCAGTCCTTAATTCGGTCCTACCACTCGGATCTTGCCGATGAGGGCTAAAATAGTTCCTAAAGCTGGGTGTTAATTAATGGCTCAATGCTGGGCCCTCTTACCCTGTGTCAGACGGGATATCGCTATTGTGTTTTAGCGGCGCGGATGGTGTCAAACATTTCTCTCGATTGAAGTGTCAGTCGGTGCCAGAGAGTTTCCAAACCCGTCTGACCAGATAAGCGTGGCTTATAGCCTCAATTAACCTCTATCTTTCATACCTTACTTTTAAGAAGCTCCCATACAAAATACCCCTTACTAAATATATGTGAAGGACACTGTTTTGCGTTCATGGAGGTGAGCAGCGGAACTACGAAAATTATGTTGCCGGCCTTGTTGCTCAGTTGTCAGTGACAAGATGGAATATTTTCCAAATCATTTTATTTGTTTTTAAAATTCTCGCGAAGATTCTCAAGTAATTTTAGTGGTTTTTTTTAATAATAATAAATGTGCGTGAGTGCGTGTCGTGTAGAGAAAAGTGTCGTGGTAACTTTAAACAAATTTCCAACCCTGAAATACGTGTTTTTATTCCCTTTTGGGGGTGTTTTTTAGGAGACATTTTTTCGGAATAGTTTTTTGTTTTTCTAAAGTGTTAAATCGTTCATCCTGGTTAAATAAAACATATCCCTATCTTTGTAGCTTCTATCATTTATATAAATTTCGAAGGTGAAATCAGGATGTGCAATTGACAGTTCCATTCCACCGCCATTGATGTACGTGGCAAAATCCAGTCCTTAATTCGGGCCTACCACTCGGATCTTGCCAATGAGGGCTAAAATAGTTCCTAAAGCTGGGTGCTAATTAATGACTAAACACCGGGTCCCCCTTACCCTGTGTCAGACGGGAAATGGAGAAATTTTATAACGAGGAGAAGGTGAAGAAAATTGTGGCTTTCTAGAATAAATTGGAAAAGGAGTTTTGGGAGGGCAAGCGATTATCCCCTCATATCCCCTCGGGGATATCGATTATCCCCTCTCAACTTTTACCAGGCTTGTGTTGAGAGTCGGTTGTCATATGGACTGCTCGCCTGGGGAGCGGCTTGTCCTACAACATTGAGTGGAGTTGCCGTTGCGCAGAGAAAATCTATCAGGGCTCTTCTGGGTAGGCGGCGTTGGGAGTCTGTGAGGGGTGATTTTGAAACATGGTTAGTGATGCCACTGCAGTACCTTTATCAATATAAATGTTTAAAGGAATTCTTCAGGATGGGCGGTTACTATTCCTCTCATAGACAAAGACCATCCCGCAGAGGTTTTATGGCTCAAGTGCCCAGGCCTAGAACAGAACTTTTAAGAGGTCTTTTGAATACAGGGCACCTAGTCTTTTCAATAGTCTCCCACCAAGTGTAAAGTCCTCTCATCGCCTCTGTGTATTTGTTGCGAGGATTAGGTCCATTCTATGGACTGCATATCGAGAGGAGAGGATGTGACACGGCACTGCGGCTGATGGTGGCTTTTTCTCGTTTCTCTGGGGCTCATCTCGTACGCTGTGATGGGGGGTTCCCGGCAGTTGGGCGGACCTTTAAATGTTCCTGTGTCTTGTATTTGGGGCGGGGAAGTGGAGTGTCGCTGTCACACTCTCGGGGATTCTCTCGCCTCTCTCTTGCCCCAAAAATTGTACATAGAGTGTGCCAGCGATGCGCTCTTCCTTTACTGATTGTGTTAGTCCCTGTACAAAGGCGTGGGGAGGCCTTCCTGGCTGTCAGGGTTGCTTCTTGTTGCGGCGTGTTGGCTGAGTCCTTGACGGGCGCTGCTTGGGCTGTGTGGCTGTCCCTGATTCCCTCTTTGAATATTTGTATTTTGTGCATCATCCATCTGTTGCCGCTCGAGCGGCATGCATTTGGGATTGTCTTTTTCGCCTGCATCCTTCGCTCCTTTCTCCTTTTTGGATATCAACCGATATTTTGCCCTTTCTCCCATTCAGTCCTTCTTGTGTCAAACAAGTTGTCTTTATGGTTCTCTGCAGGAGCCTTTCTGTCGGCCTTTGTGAATTGCTTACTACTTTTTCTTTCATTTCTGCTGTTTTCTGTTTTTCACCTTTTTCACACTGCGGGTTTTATTTTATATTTTTTGTGTATTTCATTATCGTTTCTTTTTTTTTTGTTTTTCATTAGATGTATGTATACATTTTTTTTTCTCTAAATTTTCTTAAATTTTCCGTGTTAATGGCTAGACTCATTGACGACAACACGAAACTATATGTTTCACGTCGTCTCTTAACTCCTCGGATCCCCCCTACGTATGCTACTCCATTCTATTGAGATTTTGCAAAGCTTGATTAATAGTAATGTTAAACCAATTTTTGATTGCTTTGTATGTAAAAAAATGTAAACATGAACATATTTCGTACATGACTGGCATATACAACCTGAGAAAGAGCTTTTCCACCGTTTTGCTCTGGAGGTTGGTCACCAACGCTAAGACGGCGGTGGACGCTGAAAACTACGTAGCCCATCTATCTATTTATCTATGTAAGGGGATCTCGAGTGTATTTTATTCAATAAATAAATAAATAAATCAAAATCATATTTGCATTTAACCGGTACTTTTGGTACTTAACCGGTTCATTACCGATAAAGATCGATGCAGTCGGGTTCAGAATTTCTATACTTTTCCAAAAAATTCAAATTTAACCAAATTGGTTGAAAAATAAGCAATCCAAAATGGTTGACCTTTGACCTTCAATAATTCAAAATGGCGAATATTCCGGTCATAGGTATATTTCAAGCTTGCTTTTTGAAGTCAATTTGTGAAGTTTAATTAATGAACTTTCAATAAAAATTGGTGTTAACATAAAGAAAATACAGTAGAGTCTCTCAAATCTGAACCTCTCAAATACGGACACCGGTTGGATTCAAAATGTCAATTGTTGGGTTATGTTAAAAAAGGGGTGGCAAAGCGTCCGAGGCTTTGCGAGCTGCTCGAAATCCCGAGAAAGAGCTCTGCCTTATATACCTTTTCGCAAGCATTCTGATGTATAGAAAATCATTGTCGAATTAAATTTGACTATAAATCACCACAAAACTATCTTGAAGTTGAAAATTGTTCAAGAAGAGGGCTTCACAAAATCATTAATCTTTTAATTAATTAATTGAACAAATCGGGTGAAAATAAAGCTTCAACCTTGAATAATTCAAGATGGCGATTTTTCCGATGATAGGTGTCTAAGGACGAAATGTTCAGATGGACTACCTCCATTACATATCCAAAAATGAAGGAAATCGTCAGGGCCAATTTTTTTTAAAATTAGAAAAACCTCATTTTTTGCCTATTTTTGGGGGATAGGGAGCGCATGAAGGGGGAGGGGGTAAAACCAAAGAGATCACTTTCAAGATAATGTGATTTGAGGTGGGGTCACCGAAGACCGGAAGTTGATATTTCTTACCGTTTAAATTTTATATGGGTGAAAAGACTGAAAATTGCGAAAAACAGTTTTTTTTTTAATAGGACTATTACCGTTACTTTCCCGATCCATCACCGATTGTGACCGATGCAGTCGGGTTCAGAATTAAAAGATCTTTCAAAAATGTCTAAATTTGTTCAAATCCGTTGAAAATTAGGCCCTCCAGGCTGGTTTACCTTTGACCTTGAATAATTCAAGATGGCGATTTTTCCGGTGATAGGTGTCTAAGGACGAAATGTTCAGCTGGACTACCTCCATAACATATCCAAAAATGAAGGAAGTTGTCAGGGCCAATTTTTTTTTAAATTAGCAAAACCTCATTTTTGCCTATTTTTGGGGGATAGGGAGCGCATGAAGGGGGAGGGGGTGAAAACAAAGAGATTACTTTCAAGATAAGGTCATTTCGGGTGAGAATTGGTAGGGAGGTGCTCAGTGAAGCTCGGGTGTCCGGTTGCGGAGTTCCTCAAGGGTCTATTTTGGGACCTCTCCTCTTCAATATTTATCTCAACGATATTTTTGATTTGGGCTTGATAGGCAGAAGTATTGCGTATGCAGACGATATAGCCCTGGCCTATGCGGATGTTTCGGAGGAGAACATTTGGAGCGCTATTGATCGGGATCTTTGCCTGCTGAGATGTTGGTTCGACAGCCAACGCATGGTACTTAGCGATAAATCTAGAGTGATGGTGTTCCATCCGGGAAATCGCATGCTGGGCTCTAGGGATTTTACAGCGTGTCATTCTGGGCACTGCGACAAACCTAAGTATGGACCTTGTGATCGGGGATGCGTGCCAATTAGTAGGGTTAATGAGTTCAGGTATCTGGGAGTATGGCTGGATTATAAAATGAGCTGGCGTAAACACATCACACATCTTTCACAGGACCTCAGAAATATTTTGAGATATTGTTATATGATCCGCAAGCTGGGTACTGATAGTATCATGCTATCCTACTATTACGCCATGGTTGAATCCAGGTTGAGATATGGGTTACCTTTTTGGGGATGCTCCTGCGATTCCATTTTGAGTCCAATAGTAATTTTGCAAAAGAAAATCTTGAGGGTTTTGTCGCGTTCGGGCAGGTTCGATCATACCGCTCCGCTCTTTTCTAAATGGAATATTTTGCCCTTTTATGCGTTATTAATTGTTACCATTTTCAGTAATTTTACCAAATATAATAATTTGAGCACTTTTTTATCAGCCAATGACAGGTCAAGATCAGGTGACTTAATACCAGTTCCCAGACCAAGATTCGAGTGGTTCAAAAGATCCCTGAATTTCAAGTGCCCCTTAACTGTAAATAATCTGCACAGAGAAGGAATACCTTTGCTAATGGGCGCAATCAGATCTCGCATTCGTGAGTTTAGTAATGATAGATTGAGGGGGTTATTGTGCTCGAGACTCGATGATAGTGTGTACATTTATTAACGAGTGTTCTTGTTCTCTCCTCTGTACCATTTGGGTGTCTAAAAGGATCTCATGCTTCGTTTTCACTTTTTGTTTTTTGTACGCTGATTCCTAATTAATTATCTTGAGATTTAATTTAGTTCATTTTTTTGTTAGGACATTCTTGCCCTTTTAAATTTTAATGGGACCTCTCTTCACTGTTTGTCCGAATGGTTTCCCGTTGGATGGACCGCTCCCCTGGGCGGCATTGGGGACTCTGACTGAGTGTGACTCGGCGTTGCCCGTGTTTTCTCCGTTTTTGCCTTCGGGGGGCCGCCTGATGCAATGTTCGGTGCCGGGCGTCCTAGGAGGCTGACCGTTCTCACTGGGTTTGCGCGGTTCTGTTCTGTGAGGTTTTCTCTTTTCCAGCTTCACTGGTTTTCTCTTTTCCTCGGAGTGTGATGGACGGACCTGCGACTCGCGAGGGGAGGGACGCCACGGCGTCGGGGCGTGGTCCCCGGTGGGGTGGGGATGGTCGGGGGGTATCGTGTCTCATTTGGTTTGGAGTCCCCTGCCGTTGCTTGTTTGGGGGTCTGTCTGTCGGGTTTCCGTGCGGATCCATTCGGTTTACAGTTTATAACGGGGAATATATGGTCCTACTCTCATATAAAATTTAATTAACCTTTTTAAAATTTACTTTTTAAACCTTTTTTAAATTTCAATTTAATCACAGTCTAGAAAGAGATAGTCATCCCATGGTATAACTCGAGACGCCACCACCTGTCGGCGTATCGACCTTCGAGATTTGACAATTCTTTTCCCGCGCAAAATTGCCTTTCTGCCGTTTCCCGCTTCTCCCTACTTGTTTCATTTTTCCTTAGTTGCCTCTCGGCAGTTGCATGGAATGGGTGGATATTGCTGCGTGCACTGCCGACGGCAAACACACACCTCACATGCACACAATGCGCACACTAAGCCACCTCGCACTGAGCGATCAGGCGAGAGGAAGCGTGTGAATGTATGAACAAAATATTTTCTGTGAGAAGGATTTCATTGTTTCTCACTCATTTAGTGTCTCATGAGATTATTGATTTTTCTATGTGAAGATGTAACATTCATCATCCTATGCGGATTTTATTTGTTTCTTTTTCCGTATGCGAATTTAAAAAAATAGTAATTTTATCGTAAGAAATGTTTTTCTCTCAGCAAAAAGTATTTTCTATCGCTGTTTCATATCTCTGAAACTGCTGTCTCGTGAGCTAAGCCATGTCTCTTTAAAATGGGAAATGTAAGAGCAGAACTAAGTGAGAGAAGAGCATAAGGATTCGGGAACTCTTTTGTATGCGTCAGCCGGCTTAGCTCAAGTATTTTCACAATATTTCGCGACGACCTGAAAAACGTTCCAAAAAGTTTTCTAATGACCAGTGCTAAACAGTGTGAAGAAAAGTGATAGAAAAAGAATTCTGAGAATCACAGATCCGTGGTGAGTGCTGCTAACTACCTTCGGCAAGTTCTTCAAAACCTCGGGAATTTCTAATTATAGTGACATAGAAGCTGGGGAAGTTCTATTTCCGATTTTAACCTATAACTGTAAGTGAAAATCTTTTTATCGAAACATTCATACATACATACTGAATGTATTCTAGCTGAACATTTCGTCCTTAGACACCTTTCACCGGAAAAATCACCATATTGAATTGTTCATGGCCAAAGATCAACCGCCCTGGAGGGCTTAATATTCATTCGATTTGGCCAATTAATAAATTAAATTGTTAATAATTTTTTATAATATTCTCTTTTTTAACAATTTTCAACTTCACTCTCCTGATTTTGTTCAAATACCGCAAACCCTGTTTAACAGCCGAGAGCCTGTGAGTATCCCCACTCGCCTGTGCAAACATTTCTGGTGCCCCTCTGGACAGGAAAAGTTGCCACTCTTACTCAAGATCCTTAGTTTTCCTACCTCTTTGCTTAGTGCACGAAACACCACTTATATCTAATTACAAGCTTTTTGCTTCGTTCTTAAGCTCCAAATGCTACCTGTGGGTGAAAAAATATTCCATATAGCCATTCTGATTCTCGTTGTCGTCGTGGTAGGCTTGCTAAACCTGATGTCACTCCAGAGCCTCCTCTATTACTCTGGTGCTCCCCGACCCCAGGAACAGTGGTCGAAGCAATAGCTTATCCATTGTTTAGGAGCAGTCCGTCCGTTATCCGAGGCTCTTTGTTGTGTTTTTTTTCGCGGCCAGGTTACTGTGAGAACAGGGTGCAAGCATGATGGATAGGCCTCCTTCCTCGGACACGAGTTTTGGGGTAGCCCGCGGTTTATTTCCTAATGACTTCTCGTAGTCGCAAAGATGCCTATACATGCCTGTAGAATGTATCTATTTCTAAACTAAACTATAGCCAGTTCATGAACCAACTACAGCCATCCTCTATTCGCAGCCTGGGACGCGCCCGATGGGTACTAACCACACCGGAGCTCTGTAGATTATCAAACAAATCCTCTTGATTATCTAGACAAAATTTTAAAGTATTCCCATCTGTTTGTCAACATATCGCACTGAGAGATGGAATTGCTTCTCGAAAACCTTTAACAATTTTTTTTTCATTCTCTTGTCCTGAATCCCGAAATTTCGACTACTTCTTGGCTTCTAAATAACGGTCTTGAATTCCTTGAACCGAATTATAATCTTGCGGATGCTGGAGTGACTTTTCTCAGTCAATTTCGCTATATTAGCGTTACTCGCGTTTATACACTTGAGATGAGTTTCAACTCTTAATCTTCGCATGCTTTCTATCTGTCTGCAATTACTCATACAGAAACCAATATTTTTTTAACACGAATTTCACCAAAATAAAACTGAATTAACAGAGCGATGCAACTTTATTTTCGTATCTTATAAGATAAGATGTCAAATTTTGAATTATAAGAATTTGGTATGCAAGATTAAGTTCTATAAGGTGAGTTTATTTGAACGAGACTACCATGCAAGCTTTGGGTGTCATTTAGTTTCCGCGTTATTTTCGTTTTTGAAGAGCAGAAGGCAGGAGGAAAACAAATAAGAAAAAAGTGGAAAATTTAATATTTTTAGTGCAAACGTTGATTCTGAGGACACGATGGCCAAAGGAATGTGCAAAAACAGGTGCGTTTATTGGTAAGTAATAATTCTCTGACGTCAAGAAATCACAATCAAAAGGTGATTTCCTTTTTTTCCTGATGTTCAAATTCTTTTACAGAAGAGATATCTTCAGGGATCAAACGGAAGTCAAGATCAACCCGGAGGTGTTTCTTGTCTTTGTAGAGCACAACTTCCAGGCAAAGCTTACATCCATTTCATCAGAAACTTTGCCAAAAGACGTGTCTGCTGAACGAAGCATGATCCAATAGGATCCAAGAGGTAACGGGGAAGATTGGATAAAAACTTTGTGTGACACAGGTAAAGAGGTAAAGAGGATACTAAAATAACTCGTTCTGAAGAATAATCTGTCGAAGATTGGACAAATATTTCACTGGCAGTGTGTAAATTGTTTTAAGAAAAGGATTTTAAAATTTTCTACCGCCGAAAATTGCAATTTCTTTTACTTGGGCAGTGTCTTCCAATTACTCTGGAACGGAGCATGCGATTAGTAGAGGCAGAAAAATTCCTACAACCAGTAATAACAGAATTATCAAACTAGAGAAAGAAGCTTGAGATTGCGCTAAGGAAAGTTCATAAGACACTATTTTCTAAGAAGAAAATATATTATTGTATTTTCCAAGAAAAAAAGTATTTTAATGAATTAAAGATTTTTCAACTTCAAATAAATAAAATGATTATTAAGAAAACCATTCCTTAAATCTTCCTCTCGAAAATCACACAAAAACAGAAAATCTCGTACTTTGCTGCACCTCTGAAAGTGTCCAATAGTTATGAGATGTTTTGAGGTTGGAATTCATATTTTATAAAATTCACCACTCAGGGTTGCATCGCAAAGCTCGTTCATATAAAATCTCGTTCTAAATAGAGCCTGCCAATAAAATTACGAGATTTGACATATCGTTCATAAAGTTGCATCGCAAATGTCTTAAGTTAATAGACTAATAGACGATGTTGCAGATTCAAATTCGAATTGTGTATTAAATAAGAAGGGGCAGCCATTTTGTTAGGGCTTAGAACACACTGTGATAGGGAATTCTGAGCAAGACGAACGCAAAGATATCAAGTGATAAATCAAAGTGAAATTATATTGATTTAGAATTTGGAATATCGTAAGTAGACTGATAAAAAAGGGAATTGACTTAGAAATCTGTAGGAAATGTGTTTCTAGGAAACTGGAACCAAAGAACAGATATTCCGGCAAAAATTTGAGACGCCACGTGCGAGCTAAATTGACTAAAAGTTACATCTGTAAGTAAGGGATAGGAAATGAATAGGGAAATTAGGAGTTGATAGAATTTTCTAATTTATAGGACCTCAAGGACAAAATGGGAAATGGAGTAGAGCGAGATTGAAAGAGGGCTTTGCTCAGGTAAAATTTGAGGTTGTATTTTGAATGAGAGCTTCATGGCTGACCCCTTTCTTACAGATAGTCTTTAATCCGTTGTACCGTTTGAACCGTTGAAACTTTGTTACATGAATAAAATGAATTTGGAAGAAAGCAACAACAGACGAGATCTGTAAAGTTGCATCGCGCTGTAATTCTCTAAAAGCGACATTGAAGAAAAAGCAAAATCCAAAGCCTACTACGACTGACTTCGTGTCAAGCGTTAGGAAATTGTTTCATGGACACACTTATACAACTTAAATTGAGGATTTTATATGTTGATGTATTATATATTTCTTTCCTCGTATAGTTCGAATCATTGAATGCAAATTGTCTTTATTTTTTTTATTTTTATTTTATTTAGTGTGTCACACAATTTGCATAATGGCATATTGTAAGTTTTACAACTGCACATCCAAACGTCAACTGGGATCATGTTCATTCTTTATATTCCCAAGTGATAATCGTAGGGGAATATGGGAGAAACATTCAAGGTATTTTAATGCAGCAAAAAAATCGTTTTTATGCGAAAAGCATTTCTCAAAAGCAATGGTAATTGACCAAGGAGTAAAGAAAATACTGACTCCAAACGCCGTACCTCGATCTCATCCTGATATTTGCATGTGTACGGATGAAAAAATGGATATAAAGTGTATTAATATTTTGGAAAACAAAAGCTCATATGATCAAGACGATTTGATTACGCGAGTTGGGGGAAGTGATGTGAAATCATATATGAACATTAAGCCAGTTTTCGATGCAGATCAAAATCGTGCCATTTCCCCATCTCAATTTCCCTCACCAGAAGGCGTAAAAAGACGTTGCGAACATCCAAATCAATCAGTCAGCCCAACTCCAGGTCCATCAGTGGATTTAGATGGTATTTTGAAGACTCCCAAAAAGTTCAAAAAGGATTCGTACCATGATTTTAAAAAGACACTTGAAGAAATACTGTGCAATAAAAGTGACGAAGTGTCCCTATTCGTCAAAATGCAATTATTTCACCAAAAAAAAACTTCATTTACGCCGGAACAGAAAAAGCTGATGTTGAGGTTCTATTATAAATCTCCGTCATTATACAAAGGACTCTTGGAGATGAAATTTTCAATGCCCTCTTTATCAACAATATTTAGATGGCACTCCCAATTTCGTCTGCCTTGTGGGTTTCCAATCCAAATGCAAGAAATTTTGAAAGAAAAGTGTCAGACGCTGTCAATAATGGATCGGAAATGTATAATCATTTTCGATGAAATGAAGCTCACGCCGCGTCTACAATACAATGAACCAGATAAAATTATTTATGGTTTGAATGATTTCGGAGAGCTGGGAAGGTCAAATGTAATCGCGGAATACGGCATGGTCTTCAGTATCCGTGGAGTCAATAAAAATTTTAAGCAGTGTTTTGCTTTTATTATTGGTTCAATTAAGGGTCCGGAACTCTCCGAACTTCTTAAGCTCTACGTTAAAATGCTGCAGGACATCGGGTTCAGGGTTTTAGCAACAAGTTGCGACCAAGGAAGCCCGAACCGTAGTGCCTACCGTATTTTGGGTGAAGGGGTGGGACATTTTTTTGTAAATGGGCAAAAAATATATCTGCTATACGATTATTGTCACTTGTTCAAAAGTGTCAGAAATATCCTTCTCAAGAATGACATAAAAATTGAAAATGATGTTGTGTCTTGGAAAGTAATCAAGTTTCTCTATGATAATGATTCTGGCACAGCAATGAGAGCATTCTACAGTTTGGATAATTCTCATATTAATCCAAATTCATTCGATAAATTGTCAGTGAAGCTGGCGACGAGCATATTTTCTGCTAAAGTTTCTGCAGGTACGATATAATAAACTATTCTTTTTCTTCCTGTTTTTAAATATTTAAAATCAGAGTGTTTCTAAGATTTATCTTTATCGTAGGGATATATTGTGCAATTGCAACGCGATGCTTTGGAAGCCAAAGAATGGAGAAATTGGCAGAGGGAACTGCTTCATTTTTCTTGAAAATGAATACCCTCTTTGATCACTTCAATGCTTCTGTAAAGTCCAGTGCAAATCGCGATAGTGGGGCAATATCGAGCAGTGACCCCTACATTTTGAACTCATTAAAGGAGTTTCTTAAATGGATTTCAAAGTGGAAATCTACGGGAGCAATGGAAAAACCCTATTGTTTTGGTGGTAAGCTTGAATGTTCAGTAATTATTATTAATCGTGTCGAGTCCTAAAATCAAGTTTGTCTTGCCCCAAAATCGGTCCACATCAATGGCAAGCGGACTTGCCAACATCAAATCTTCTGCTCCACAAGGGGCAGGGGACAACGGACAAACACACAATGGGGGGTGGTTTGGATCACCCCACAGTCACAAAGTATGTCCCATTCCGAGAATACGCATCGCAGTCTGTTGTCTCTAGACCGCACTACGTTGCTTCTCAAACGATTGAGAGACTTCCATGTCTTCCAGTATTGGTCACTACCAGGAGAAAGGCCTTTTCTTAATTCGACAAAATTTGGTGGAAAGGCTTCTTTCCACAGATTAAGTCTTGCCTCCTCCGGAGATTTGTCAAGTGGTTTGACAGAGAGGCAAAAGCTCCTGCGAGACTTCAGCCTTGCTCTTGACGTTTTGTGACCGTGGAGAAGATGCCTTGGTTCAGAAAGAACCTTGGACATCTCTATACTGGAGATGATTTGTCTCCTCACCCGTGGTGGAGCAATTCCTGCTGAGGGATTGTCCACTGGCGTTACCTATAAACACCCTGTTAGTAGAACAAGTGCAAAGGTGCGCATCAGTTTTGGCTAAACTCCCCACTGAGAAGTTTACTCAGTAAGTTATTTCGTTTCTTGATCTTGTTTTTAGCTGAGATTCTTTACAATGTGAGCTTTTGTGGTCACAGGTGAAATCCAACCTCGTCAGATCGGGCCCAAATTTTGGATCTACACATTTTGACACTCATAGATTACGAAAATCATGTGCGCCAAAAAAATCGATTTTTGTGAACGTCCCGTCCCGTCCCGTCCGTTACATTACCACTTCTGGAGAGAGAACGGAGAGAGATATCGACAAGCGGTTTTCGGCAAAGGTTAAATGTCATTGAGCCGCTAGAAGTTGATGATGTCAGAATCACCCCCCCCCCCCCCCATTTCGCCTTTTTGGAATACCCCTAAATTTTGTTTCTTCAATAACTCAACTCCTACGGCATGGATCGGTCTCAAATTTTAGTATGTTAGAACAAATTTCTGATTTAATCGGATTTTACACTACAGAGAGGGTCGTTCACCCAGCTCTAAACAGCGTCTGATCATATGATCGTAGAAGAAAAACTTTCTTGTCTCATCATGTAGAGCACCCTCAGAATAGTGCCAAAAAAAAATTTCCTAGTTGAAACGCCCTATTTAGCATCGTGAAATAACTATAAGCCTTTGCTCTCGAATCACTTCTCCAGGGCTTCCCCATCTGCGCTTGTTGTACCGTAGCCCCAAAGAGTTTTCTGACAGTTAAAGTCGCCGAGAACCAAGCGGACAGGATGTGTCGTGAAGTTACTCGGCTCCAAGAACTGAAAGTGCTTTCCCGGGGGCTTGTAAATGGATAATCCCCATAATTCACTATACCACATGAACTTAGAAGATCAGCCTTTTCCTTCAAATTTTGGGCTGATCCATGAGTGTATCGATATCGATCATAATTTTTTGAGCTGATCCCTAAAGCCTGTGTCTATTTTGGACTTCACAAGATCTCTATGTTGTTGGAGTCAGTGAGCGCAACCGATTTGACGTCAAAGTCCGATTTTACAAAAATACCGCTACCATACTTCTCATGGGCCCTCTCAATGAACAATTTCATGTCATTAATCCTTTATCGACGTTACATGGGGCCCTCATGGGTATCCTGAATACAAAGGGCATAACATTTGTACTTTACACAAACATCACAAGGAAGATCTTCTTTGCTCGTCGACAGGCCCACAATATTCATTGAAATGTTACTAAGCGCCAGTCTTGAAAAAGACCTTTTTGTGTTGAGTGCAATCATTATCGCAAGATAGAATCCGCGACTTTTCACTTGCTTTGTGGTTGATCTATTCGTGTGTACTTTCGACACTCAATTTAAGCTTCGTGGTGGAAGGATTAGTCAGTCCCCGGGGACTATCCGGGAGCACCGACAACAGCTTTATATAGAATTGATTTTTTTGAAAGATTTTGAAATTTTCAACTCGACTGCATCAGACTTAATCGGTCATGAGTCGGTATAGCATCCGTAAATGATTTACCTTTCTCGGATTTAGTTTTTTATTTGTTCGTATGCATATTACTCATGCTACAATATTCTAAAACCTACTGCGCTTAAGCAATTTCTTATTTCGGAATGCTTTTTTTTATTCATCAATCAATGAAATTGATAGTAAAGCAGTACGTACTCAAAAATTATGCGAAAAGTTAATACAAGGATAGCTCTTTCTCGTGAATTCGAGGTTCGGGCACTCCTCAAGCTGGGACGCTTTTCCATCTCTTTTATACGGAATATCGCAAAATACCGATTCACAAATAAAAATGATTTTTTTAAAGAAAAATTATAAACAACCCATATTACATTATAAATAAACCTGCTGATTCAAATAAAAAGTTTACCAAATTGATATTTTCAACTTTAAATGATCTCCAGGTTTAATTCAGACAATTAAGGGGATAATCGAACTCTGGGACATGATCAAGGATGATGAAGGACAAGAATATTTACTTTTGTCTCGTTTCAACACGGACCCTGCAGAAAACTTGTTCTCAATGCTTCGTATGAATAGAGGAAGTTACGATCGGGAGCCGTCGCCCTATCTCTTCATGATCAATTTGAAACAAATAATGTTTCTTGAGCTGAAATTGCATAATAGATCCGGCTATGAAGTTTCAAATGCAGAGACGCTACTTAAAGACGTTGACATCAGTGAAATGAGAAGGATTGACACAGAAAATATTTCTTCAAATACAGACGATGAGCTTGAGTTTACCGACAGTCTTCCAGAAAATATGGTGTCAGCTAGATTTACACGAAGGAACAAGACAGCGGGTGATGATGATTTTGATAATGATAATGGAAGTAGTCCAGAAAGTCATGATGAAGCGATATTTTTGGAACGATCTTGTTCCGAAAAACTGCTAGAATGCGCAGTAGCATTCTATGCTGGATTTTGTGTTTACAAATTAGAGAAACTGATGGGATGTGAGACATGTATAATATACATGAAAAGTAACGATGAAGAGGATATTCGACATACCCTGATAAAAATGAGAGCTTATAAAAGTTCTCGTGGATTGAAATATCATGAAATCTTGAAGGCTCCTTCAAGAGAATTTATAAAGGAATTCAGAAATATTCACGACAAATTCGAGGAAATTTTTCCTAAAGTGCAATCTCAAAAGCATGTTGTGGATATTGTATTAAAAGAAATTGTAAGAGTGTTGAATCCTTTGAGCGAGCTTCAATGTAGAGCGGACCACAAAGAACAGATTGTTCTTTTTATTGTTAAAGGTCTTATTCGAACTACTTTAAAAAATATTAATGATACTTTAAAATAAATCATTCAAGGTTAAAAAAATATTTATTAAGTTTACATTTCTGTCTATTAAAAACTTTCGCAAAAAAGTTTTGTTTGACTTTTTGTCTTGTGTATTCAGGAACGGTGATTTTTCAACGAAATGAGTGAATGATACAAGGAGCAAATATGAGAGTATGCCAGAATAAGCAGTGTAAATAAATTTTGGTTACAACTAGACCAAGGGAGATGAAGTTAGCACAGAACATACCAAAGTCACATAAGACAAGAAATTGATAGTAAACCAGTATAAGTAAGTAACTTAGATAATTTATTAGGCAACCTCTTATATCACTATTAGCCTTAACCCTTTAAGGACGAGACACTTTTTACGAACAGAAAATCAACAATGAAAATGAAACTCTTACATCTAACCTTGTAAAGTCTAACAGAGTCTGATTCGGTGTATATTTTGCCTCTACGAGCGATAGGAACAAAAATAGCCCAAAAACTTAAATCAATTTTCTGACAATACCAATGAATAATAATTTTCAGTCTAATGAAAAATATTATGTTTGAGTATTGTAGTTTTTTTCCAAAAGGGTTTTGCTTAAAAAAAATTGGAAGTATAAAAAATAATTGAAATCAATTTTCAGTATGAGAATTTAAAAATTCGCCATTTTTGAGCTTAAATACTTATTTTATAGAAAATTGCTGGAGACTTGTAAAAAATATCCTAGATTCATTCAACCTTCTACTTTGCAATTACTTACAAACATAAGAAAAAAATAGCTTTTGGTAGTTAGGAAAATTCATTTTCTTTATGGGACACCGGTGTTCCAATCGTCCTTAAAGTGT
This sequence comes from Phlebotomus papatasi, assembly GCF_024763615.1. Lineage (NCBI taxonomy): Eukaryota > Metazoa > Arthropoda > Insecta > Diptera > Psychodidae > Phlebotomus > Phlebotomus papatasi. Next base: position 3,510,499 of record NC_077225.1, on the reverse strand, counting down.
TAATTCCTGAACTCGTTGAATCAGAAACTCTTAATGCATAGAAATAATTAAACACTCTTGAAAAGGGAAACTTAACAAGTTGATTTCAGGTGAACTTTTATTTTAAACTGCTCGGGCTTCACGAGAGAGCATTTTCCACAATTCAATTTTTTTTTTTGGAATTGCTCACCGTCTTAGCTTCCAAACGTGAAGAGATATCGACTTCCGATCTTCGATCACAGCCCTCAACTCCCACAAGTCAATATTCTCTAGCGAACCAACTTACCTAAATCACCCTGTCATCCCTTCTATCCCCTCCATAGGCCAATTTTGAGATAGGTTTATTCAACCTATCTCAAAATTGGCCCTGAAGATTTCGTTCATTTTTGGATATGTTTTGTACTTAATCCAGCAGAACATTAATCCATCAACACATACCGGTTACATCACCATTTTGGATTATTCAAGGTCAAGGTCAACCACCCTGCAGGGCTTTTTTAACGGATTTCGTCAAATTTACTGTTTTTTTTTTAAATATCTTGCTTCTAAATTGCATCGGTCACAATCTGGGATGGATCTGTAGAGTAACGAATAGCTTTATTTTAAAAATGATGTTTTTTGGCATTTTTTCAGTTTTCTAACCCATATAAAATTCAAACTGCCCTTTCATGTGTGCCCTATCCTACTGAAATATGCCAAAAATGAACTTTTTTCTAATTTTTCTCAAAATTGGCCGTGGTGACTTTGTTCATTTTTGTATATGTTTTGGATGTACCCAGCAAAACTTCGATCTGCAATTCTGCACTTTTGAAATTTTAACGTTTCTTGTCATTCAATCGGATACTTCGTGTGGCTTCGGGATAGTCGTGCGACTTCGTGAGCATCGCGAATTTCTTTCGTGTTTTCTAACCATTTCCTTCCCCTTCGTATTTTCTATTACGGCTGATTTAATAATATTGTATTATAACATCATAATAATATTGTAAAAAAGAGAGTATTCACGTAAAATTGTTGAATAAAAATTGAATTTTAAATAAATTGAAATACATATTTTTATGTAGTTAAAATAATGTTTAGAAACATTAGAAAGGGTAGAAGAAATGTAGAAATCATCTAAATACTCTAAAGAAATTCTGCCGATAATTTTAAAATTTTCTATAGAAATTCTGCAGAAATTCTGCTGATTTTTCGGCAGTTAGTAATTCAAATCTGACGAATTTCTGCAGAATTCTGCAGAATTTGCCGGGTGGGTAGTCCAGCTGAACATGTCGACGTCGACACTAATCGCCACAAAAATTGCCATCTTGAATAATTCAAGAAAATTATTTCTTAATCTCGAATTATCTCGAATTATTTCCTTAATCTCGAAAATTATTTCTTGTCTTTTAGGTGAGCACGCAAAATGGTTTGAGAGAAAATCTGTAGAAAAAAACTAAATTTTAGTGATTGAAAAAGAAATTTTATATCACAAAAAATTAGTTTTTCCCATAAACTTTCCCTTACACCGTCAAAAAAAAATCATATTTTTTTTCAATCCCAGAAACTTAGTTCTGCCGGAAATATTTATTTTTTTTTAAATTGTTTCTTATGGTTACAGAGGCTTAACGGTGAGAGATATCTACTTCCTGTCTTTAGTTGCATTTTTCCCATATTTCAGTACTTTTTAAATAAATATTGTCCGAATTTGTTGCAGCCTTTCAATAGCCCCACTAGCTCTATACCTATGTTATGTTTTTTATATTTTTTTTTAAGAATTTATTCAGCGAAGATTTTTAGAAGTGTCGATAGATATTTCGAGAAATCAGAAAATATTATTGCAGAGAAATAATGAAATATTGTCGTTAAAGGAAATATAAGCACAAGGGTATGTAAATCAATGTAGTTTTATAAAAAAAACGACTTCTTTTCAACGTCAGGTATTTTACTTAACGAAATAAAATATTTCATTGATTAATTAATATGGTGCGTTTTTATTGATAAATATGATGTGTTTTCTAGCTGCAATATTGGTTTATCTCCTGAGAGAGTGGTTAATTTTTTTTATTTGCTGAGAGTAAAACATTTCTTACGATAAAAATTACTATTTTCTTTTAATTCTCATACGGAAAAAGAATCAAATGAAATCCGCATAGGAAGGTGAATGTTACATCTTCGCATAGAAAAATCAATAATCTCATGAGACACTAAATGAGTGAGAAACAATGAAATCCTTCTCACAGAAAAGGGACAGATAATCCTAACCGGCTTATGTAGGTGAGATTCTTAACGTGAGCTAACTCGGAGTGCATGCAAATTCCATTTGATGCTGAAGTAGGGAGACGCCATTCGGTTATCTTGAATCAAATTCGTGAAATTATACAAGTTTTGTATTTGAACCAAAATGTCAAGGATTTGGATGAACTGACAGAAAAGTGTTATATGGGTGAAATGTAGACCAGAATGTTCTCTATAATTTTGCCGTAGAACTTGAACTCATCGATTACTCAGAAGCCAAGATAAGCGAGGTTTTTTGTTTCTTAACTCGTTTTTTCATCCAGAGTGCCCCAAGTGTTCATTTGTTGAACTTCAACTAAATCAAAGAATTGTTGTATTTTGCGGGACTTTCCATTTAAAACCCTATTTTAAGTGTCTTGGTGGAGTAGAGGCAGTCAAATTGGCATCTGTGTGATTTCAAAGCGTTATTATTGGAAAAATCAATTTTTTCACACTTAAACGGCAAAATCGGAGTGATAGCGTAGTCTGAGCGAAAAATGATGTATGGACGAAATGTAGAGACAAATGTGCTCTACAATTATGTTGAAGTAATCATCAAAATCGGTTCAGCGACAGTCGAGATAATTGAGGTTATGTGATATTGAAATTGGTTTTTCGACTGTGGCGCCCCTGGTGTTGGTCCCACGAAGTTCAAACATTCTAGAAAGTTGTAGTAGCATTTGGTGAGATCTTTCGTTTAAGCCCTCATTCATCAAAATCGGTCACATAGAACCGGAGATATGATTTTTTGAATTTCGTGAACTTTGACCCCTCATATCTCCGGTTCTATTGAAACCACAGCGCGCATACGCACCATTTTGGAAACGTCCTAGACTGGACTACAACATACTAAAATTTCATTAACTTGCACAATGCCGTTTTTGAGAAAAGTGACTTTGAATTTCGATGAATTTTGACGCTATCACAGCGCCACCTGTGGTGACTTTTTGAACTTCCATCTGAAAGTGCTCATCGAGACGAAACCAAAAAGGTAAAATTTAGGTCGCTATGTTAATTAGAACCGGAGATAGAGGCCGGTCAATGTTCGAACTTTGACCCCTTATAGCTCGGGTCAGGGGTTATGGATCGACTTAAGGTTTTTTTTGCTTGATAGGTATAATCAACGGCTACAACATACTAAATTTTCAGCCCGATGCACAATGGAATTTTTGAGTTATTTAACTTTTAAGATTTAAAAATTTTCTTTTTAAAAAAAGCGCCCCTAGCGGTGGTTTTATGAACTTGCGATGTTAGAAGGGGAAGTGGCATTTCACGAGAGCTTTCCAAAAAGCCCTCACTTTTTAAATTCTGACAATTAGAACCGGAGTAATGGCCATTTTAAGAAATTTTTTTTGGACCCTTATAGCTCGGGTCAGGGGGGTTGGGGGACCTTAAGTTTGGTATTGATGGAAAGCTCTAAGGCCCAGCTATAACATACTAAAATTTGAGTCCGCTGAATGCCATAGGGGCGGAGCTATTGAGAAAACAAAAAAAGGGTGGTCTTCAAAATGGCGGAAGGAGGGGTGGGGGGTGGGGGGTCTATGCACCAAGTTGCAATTTTCACCCGATATATAACCTTTGCCGAAAACCGCAAGTCGATATCTTTTTTAGTTTAGGAGCTATTAAGCTCCAAAGAGCGGCCGGCCGGCCGGGAACGTAAATTAGCCACATATATATTCGTGATCAGGAAGTGCTGAAACACATTTTGGCCAAATTTGAGGTCGATCGGACGACATGAAATTTTGTTAGGATTATAGTAGGTGAGATTGTTAAGAATCTCACCTAATATTTTGTTCATACATTCACACGCTTCCTCTCGCCTGATCGCTCAGTGCGAGGTGGCTTAGTGTGCGCATTGTGTGCATGTGAGGTGTGTGTTTGCCGTCGGCAGTGCACGCAGCAATATCCACCCATTCCATGCAACTGCCGAGAGGCAACTAAGGAAAAAGAAGGAAGAATGACTCTCGGCGGGAAAAATAATTTGACAAACGTTGAGACACTAGCGACTCCATAGTGCCACGTCTCAAAGCACATTTGTAAACAAAACCGCCGTAATATTACTACCTAGATTATTATACAATGATTTAATTTAATTTAATTTAATTTAAATAATTTTAACTTAATTTTTAATTTTCTGGAGCTTCATCTCCACTTAGGGAGCGCGAACAGCCTTTTGGCTATGCGCTACTCTATAAAAAATCGCACTCTACATTCCTGTGCCTTTGCGCTAGGTTTCTGCCATAAAATTGTAAACTTGCCATGTCAACTTTGTAAAAGTATTTTTTTTCAAAGATTACACAGCCAATGAAGAAGCATTTCTGCCGTTTGGCTTCGGAGGCTGGTCAACAACGCTAAGACGGCGGCAGACGCATGGTAAGGGGGGAAATGTAGAGCTTGAATAAATTTATTATTATTATTATTATTATTATTTGAGGTGGGGTCACCGAAGGCTGGAAGTTGATATCTCTTACCGTTGATTTTTTAAATGGGTCAGAAGACTGAAAATTGCGAAAAACTGTTTTTTTTTTTAAATAGGACTATTACCGTTACTTTCCCGATCCACCACCGGTTGTGACCGATGCAGTCGGGTTCAGAATTAAAAGATCTTTCAAAAATGTCCAAATTTGTCCAAATCCGTTGAAAATTAGGCCCTCCAGGCTGGTTGACCTTTGACCTTGAATAATTCAAGATGGCGATTTTTCCGGTGATAGGTGTCTAAGGACGAAATGTTCAGCTGGACTACCTCCATAACATATCCAAAAATGAAGAAAATTGTCAGGACCAATTATTTTTAAAATTAGAAAAACAAAATTTTTTGCCTATTTTTGGTGGATAGGGAGCGCATGAAGGGGTGGGGGGTAATTTGGGTAAGTTAGTTCGATAGAATGTATTGACATTGTGGGGGGTCACCGAAGACCGGAAGTCAATATCTCTTACCGTTTAGCAGCTAGAATTTTGTAAAGTTGAAAAAAAAAGTCGATTGTGAAAACTGCTCTCTCTTGGAGTTCTAGCAGTTAAAATTTGTGTTGTGGATGATTGAAAATCATATTTTTCTGCTGTTTCCTGAATATTTACATACATTACGCGGGAATTAAATGGCAAGGACGTTCGTCACCACGAAGATTTGTGAAACATTTTGGGCATTTGATTCAAAGTGGTGTTTAATATTAGATAAATTCCGTTAGTTTTGAAAATATTGTCCGAATTTGAGAGGTGAGAAATGTCAAAAAGAGACTCTACTGTAGTTTTTAGAATTAGTTTAATGACACAGAATGGGATAAAAAGCGTGATTATTTGGTAGAAAAATAGACTAAATATGTATCATCTATTTTGGAGCTCTTGAGAACTTTTTCCAGTCATCCTGACATTCTTATCTTCTCTGCAGGAGGCCCTAGAAATTCTAGGTAGACTTCCAGACAATCTGTGTGCTGTTAGGAAGGCCTCCGGACACTGAAATTCATTCAATGATATCACCATAAGTGTCACTGACTAGAAAGAAATCCTCTTTTATCCTCCTAGAAATGGAAAATTTTCACATACTTTGCATTGTAAGGATTCTATAATAGTTTCTTTTCATGTAAGTAAAGAAAGAAAAGAATAAAAAAGTTACAAAAAAACATAAAAATTTTCCAATTTTCTATCAGTGGTGAACAAACACTGTCCCTTGTTCTCTAAAAAAAACCAACAAGTTTCACAAATTTACCACAATTATCACATTTTTTTTATATTGTTAGTCCTTTTTCAACAAAATGAGGCAAGAAGAATTCCAAAAGAATAATAAAAAATCCTAAAAATATTAAAAATTAAATGCAACATCAGTCACTTTTTGTAGTGTTGCCAAATTCGAATGCAAAAACGACTTTTTCCTTTAATGGTGGTTCCTCTGTATTGAGTACGAATTTTAACCATTTTTCTTTGGTGTTTCTTTAATATTATCGTATTGTTTTAACTTTCTCTACAAATTCCATTTCTTCAACAATAAATATTATTTTCCAAAGTTATCCTTTTTAATTTTGCTAAAGTGCATTTTATATGAATTACGTTAAGTTTTTGAAAATATTGTTCAAATTTGAGGAGTGAAAAATGTCATCTATCTATACCCCCCAAATGTTCAAATTTGAGGAACTCTACTGTATTTCTTTTTTATCGGAGGCCATCAAAGACTGGAAGTCGATACCTCTCACCATTTAAGCTCCAGAACGGTGACACGTTGAAAAAAAATACGATTATATAACAGCTCTCTCTCTCTTTGAGTTTGAGCAATAAAAACGAAGTACAACTCAAAAGAAGTTTTATAAAACAAATTTTAAAAAAAAGCTAAAAAATGAAGAAATTCTTTATAATAAAAAAAAAGAAAAAGAAAGAAAAAAGAGTAGAAAAAAGGTAAAAAAGAAAAATAAGGAAAAGAAGAGAAGAAAAAAAAGAAAAAAAAGAAAGAAAAAAGATGTGTACAAATTTTTTGAAGTGATGTACCCTTGATTATATATCGCTGATATAAAATACAAAGACGAAAACTGAGACGTCAAAATATACGATTTTTATCAATTTTTAAAAAAATGTTCGTAGAATTAAAACAATAAAACCGAGGATATCCATTCTTTTAGTCAAGATACATCTTAATATTGCCTACGATACAGTAATGATTAAATCCCATTTATTTCAAAAATTAATTGAAAAAATCGCCTTGTCCCACACTACCTCTGTCCCAAACCTCCCCGGTCTCCCCTACATATATGGATTAAAAACTTACAATTTCTTGGTCAATCTCTGTCGCAGAAATATGTGAAAGAAGGAAATCGATTTTGGTTAGATTCTTAGACGTTAACCACTCGTCGATGGCGTTTATGTGCTGGACTGACGGGTCCAAAATGGATGCAACGACCATCTCGTCCGTAATTTTTAACCTTTTCTTCAAATTATTTAAGTCCAACGTATTTATTTTTGATTTTGGAAAGGCCTCCAAGCTAATTGAAATAAAAAATCATAGAAGTTGTAATATTAATTTTAAATACTAATAGAATTTTAATTATATAAAATTGTTATATAAAAAATACTTGTTTATATTCCATCTAAATGTTTTTCTATGAGGCAATCATCCTATAGATGAACCCCAAATAAATTTAAAAAAAAATGCTTTTTTAACCTTTTCTTTATCTCCTAAAAAAAACCAGGAGCCCCATATTTATGGCAGGATAATGAGATCCCTGAAGAAAGTTTGTCGCTTTTTCAAAAACCTCCAATACTTCTAGAGCTTCTTTCATTTTTTCAATTTCGTCATCATTTGGGATAAAACCATATTTTTATAACTTTTCCATGATACTCTTGTAGAGAACTATAAAAAAACGTTACGTTATAGATTTAACAATAATTTAAGAAATTAGTTTTTGTTTTATTAACTTGCGCTTAAAAGTTTTATAAAAGTGAATCAGTGGCCGAATTATGTAATTTCGCCTGTGAAAAAGTAAATTTTCACGGGTGAAAATTTATTTCTCATACTCACTAAACTCACTGGAACGTGAAAATTTTTGTCAAAGATTTTCAACTGTTATACTGGAAAACTGACTTTATATTTTGATAATTCCATTGTCTTAGTACATTATGCTAAAAAAAAGTTCTCTGTGAGTGTTTGAAAATGTGTTAATTTGATCATGAGAAGCCTGAGGCAAGGTTTTAGACTTACGAGAAAGTATTTGCGATCATCTAGCGATGCTTTTGATTTACCAGAAAGACAGTAAGTAATATTTTGTAGAATCATTTACATAAGTAAGCATGATAGTTGTTCATACATGAACAATATGCTAGTGAGCAAAGAGAAGAGAATTTATTAGCCCCTTGCGGTGCAACGACGAATTTATTAGCCCCTTGCGGTGCAATGACAATTGACACCGCACGGGCTTTCCTCTATGATGCGCGCGGCTACTTGAGCCATTTGTTTTTCTCTTCTCTTTGCTCATCATGCACTTTGTTAAAATAATTTTCCCACAATAAAAATGGATTAGTTAGCAAAATTATTTGTATATAAACCCAAAATTTTGAATCAATAAATCACTTCCACTTCCACAATCACTTGTTATCTTCTTCTTAGCTTCTTGCTTCTTCTCCATGTTGATCACTTCCTGGTGTCGATAAATTTTCCTACTTAGGGCTCCTTGACACAATAAAGAATAGACTGTTGGCTTAACTCAAAGACTTTTCTAACAATTTCCTCCTACAGCATCACCCAATATTGGGCTTCTATGCTTGGCTCCCTTTAGAAATTTTCGGATGGAAAATGCTCGAAAAAAGACATTTATTGAAAATAATTCGGGTTTTTATATCAATTAATTGCACTGAAAAGGTGCATGGGAAAAAATTGGAAAATTGGGAGAAGTGGTTTAATTCAAGATAACCAAGGAAAAGGTCCTTTGTGTATGCTCGATTGTGAAGTTTTTCTAACAGTATGCATCTTCCTATTTAATTAAAGGTTAGTGCACCTCGCCCAGTCATTTTTTTAATAGTGGACTCTTCAATTTCAATATCACAATCAAAATCTAAATCCCAAGATACCGTAACAAAAGTGTTAGGGTTTAGCGGATTGAGAACCACTGATGCACTCTCAAGATTCAAGGTACTTAAAGAATTGCACGACGTGGTAAATTTTCTGCAGACTCTTTTGCCGTATTTTTCGACATAAATTATTATGCAAAATTGAGTGAAATTAGTTTGTAACTGATTTGATTTTTTTTATCACGAAATTTGGATCGAACTTTTTTTTTAACAATTTCAACAAGATTTTCTTTCTAATTAAAAGAACATTGTGTTTTGTCGATTTAATTAGAGAGCCACTGCATAGGGTTAATCGGAAATAGCCACAGTACCTCATAATTTCCCGGATGATTTGCGCTGAGAAGCTCTGAAGATAATGAAGATTTCCACAGAAAAATCTCTTCTGAAGACGATGCGGTGATTGCTGATTATCAGTGAATACTCCCGGGTGACGTGACGAATGTTCAATTTAAAGATGATTTCGAGGAAGATTCAATTGATGCTGAATGTTTCAGGAATTATTTGAAGATTTTATAACACTGCTCAATGGGGATGATTTCGTTGATTGAATTTTTCCCTCGAACAATTAATTTTTCTCACCGCGGATGATTTTTTGTAGATGATTTTTTTTCACAGCACGACACACAATAATGTTTTTTTTGTTTTTGCACACGGAGATTTTGGGTTGTGAAATTGTTAAATTGTCACAGTTCTTTAATTTTTCTCACAAAATCTTTAAAAACACGAAAGTGCGCTGCGGGCTGCGCCAAAATGTTGGTGAAATGTTGAGGAACGCTGGGAAACGTTGGGGGGTGGCACTTTGGTAGGGAAACTCTTCGACAAAAATCATGCTTCTGCTGAATAACTTGCATTAACAACTGGCTTTATTTCATAATTCTGCATTGTCCAAAGGACATTATTTGTTTAACTGATCTGCTGAATATGCACACCCTCTGCAGCGCATGTATTTTTTAGATCCATCGGCGTGTGCCGGCGAGTGTGCAGTGCACATTAAAAATGGTTCCATTTTATAACTGCCTTACAACAAGATAAAGATCCTGTTGTCATAAGAGATCGTAACAATAAACACTAGATGTAGATGTAGATTTGTACATGGGTGGAGACGTTCATCGCTTCCTTCTACCGCGACCTTACAGTCCTATTGTAGAAAACCCTGTAAAGAATTATAAGCCAGACAGTTTTAAATTTTTAAAGAAGTCTAGAATTTTTTCCTGCTTAATTTTCTAGATCTCATGTTGCTCAAGCACATATGAGTCTAGAAGTACACGCCTTCTGCACATTACTGCTTCGCAATAGCATAAGATGTGTACAGGCGTTTCATCTTCCATTCCACAGAATCTACAGAGGTATTCCTGTGAAACTTTGATATTGTACAGATGCTTTCGTAGATGGCAGTGTCCTGTCATTAGCCCTGTATATTCTCTGAGTTTTTTCCTACTCAGCTTATAGACCTCCCGAGTTTGTGACTCGGAGCATTCTATTAGGAACAAATTGGCCCGTCTGAGCCCTGTACTGTTATTCCAGTGTTCGGCTTCCCTGGCCTGAGTCCATGTATGGATTTCTTTCTTGATTGTGGCGTCTGAGATGCCGCAGAAAGGTTCAGGTCCAATAAAAGGAGAGTTTGACCCTTTCCTTGCAAGCTCGTCAGCGGCTTCATTACCAGGAATCCCCATGTGCCCCGGTACCCACACAAATGTGACTCTATTGCTAGAGCCCAAAGTCATGAGAGACTCCAAGCAGCCCAAGACGAGTTTTGATGTTATTTTATCAGACTTTAGAGCGAACAATTAGGCTTGACTATCTGATAAAGTATAGATACGTTGACCTTTATATTGTCTCCGTAAATTTTCCAGTATCCATGCCCAGATAGCTGTTATTTCAGCTTGAAAGACTGTGGCATATTTACCCATTGGTATGTGCAGCTTGAATTTAGGCCGGAGTCCAAACACGCCTGCACCCGACGAGTCATCCATTTTTTACCCATCTGTGTACCAAACAAGAGCACTTTGCTCAATAATATTATGAATTGATTGCCATTCAGAACCCTCTGCAATAAGAACATTGAATAGTTTGTCAATTCTATAGGATGGTGTCATTTTGTCTGACACCATTGAAAGGATTGGATTGCTGTTAATCTCATTGATTAGGACATTATCCAAATTCCTTACCCTAATATTGCTGGTTGCCAGCAATCTGATGAGAGAAGCTTTAGCTTGCACCTCTAGATGTATGTGCAAAGGAGGCATAGAGAGCATCCTTTCTATAGCAAGGGTTGGAGTCGTTGTCATTGCTCCTGTTATTAACAGGCATGGGAGAATGGCAAGGAACCTCCACGTATATTTAGGGCTATTTCAGAACTAAATCGGTGCTCCTGGACAGTCCCCGGGGACTGACTAATCCTTCCACCACGAGGCTAAAATTGAGTGTCGAAAAAACACACGAACACCTCAACCACAACGCAAGTGTAAACCCACAGATTTTTATCTGGTGGTCATGACAGCACTCAGCACAAAAAGGTCCTTTTCAGGACCGGCCCTCAATATCATTTCAATGAATATTGAGGGTCTGTCGACGATCAAAGAAGATCTTCTTTGTGAACTCTGTGTAAAACAAAAATGTGACGTCCTTTGTCTACAAGAGACCCACAGGGGTCCCACGCAACGTCGGCCAAAGGTCAATGGTATGAAATTGGTGATTGAGAGACCCCATGAGAAGTATGGTAGCTCCATCTTCGTGAAATCGGACATTGGTGTCGAATCGGTGGCCTTTACGGATTCCGACGACATTGAGATCCTGACCGTGACATTTGCGAAGTTTTCCGTGACTTCCGTTTACAAGCCCCCGGGAGTGGACTTTCAGTTCTTGGAGCCGAGCAATTTTGCGACATCTAATGTCCGCTTTGTTCTCGGCGACTTTAACTGTCACAATACTCTCTGGGGCTATGTGTCAACGAACACGGATGAGGAAGCGCTGGAGGAATGGTATGAGGGCAAGGGGCTAACATTGATTCACGATGCTAAACTTCCGGCATCTTTTCAGAGCGCAAAATGGAGACGGGGTTACAATCCCGATCTCATCTTTGCTGATGACAAGATGGCCCCCTCCTGTCGCAAGACTGTGTTGCCCCCTATCCCGCACTCTCAGCATAGACCCATCATGTGTCAAGTCACGGCCTCCATGAAGCCTAGAGAGGTACCCTTTCGCAGAAGGTTCAACTTCTGCAAGGCTGACTGGAGAAGGTTCTCGTCAGATGTTGATTCGGCCGTGAGGGACGTTGATCCAAAACCGGAGAATTACGAGCGTTTTGTGGAAGCAGTGAAAAAGATTTCGAGGAAGTGCATTCCAAGGGGATGTCGCACTAGCTACATCCCTGGTTTGCCTTCCGAGATATCTAATTTGATGTCGGATTACTTCCAGGCCTTTGAAGCAGAATCATTTGGTGACGCTACAATTGAGCTTGGAAATGCATTGTCCGACGCTGTTGCGGAGAGCCGTCGGAAGCGGTGGGTGTCAACTGTTGAGGGTCTCAACCTCACTCATAGTAGCCATCAGGCCTGGAGGTTAATGAGACACCTTGGCAACGACCCCACTGCCGACAAGACTCTTCCACAGGTCACTACCAACCAGATCGCAAGTCAATTGCTCTTGAATGGCAAGGTTGGCAAAGCTGTCTCTAAGCCGAAAATCATTCGGGATGCCTCTGCAGGGGTAGATCGCCTGTCTGCACCATTTCGTGTAGACGAGCTCAACTCGGCGATTAATGCGATGAAAGTCAGGAAAGCGGCAGGTATTGACGGCCTGTTCGCCGAACAAATAAAGAACTTTGGACCAGTCACTGTTGACTGGATCCTCAGGCTTTTTAATCATTGTTTGTGTTATCGCAAAATTCCGAGGGAGTGGCGAAAAGCCCATGTGGTGGCAATCCCGAAGCCCGGAAAGGACATCAATGATCCGTGGAGCTATCGTCCTATCTCTCTCTTATGTCACCTTTTCAAACTGTTTGAAAGTATGATGCTGCAAAGGCTTGCACCTGCCGTAGAGGAAAAACTGATCAGGGAGCAAGCTGGATACCGCTCTGGGAAATCTAGCTCTGGTCAAGTTTTGAACCTGACTCAATTTATTGAGGATGGTTTCGAGGAAGGCAAAATCACAGGTGTTGCCTTCGTCGACCTCTCGGCAGCCTTTGACACAGTAAATCACAGGACTCTCCTTTCCAAAATCTACAATCTCACAAATGACTGCGGCCTCACAAGGATGATTGGGATTCTCTTAGAGAACCGCAGATTCTTTGTTGAGTTTCGTGGTCAGAAAAGCAGATGGAGACTGCAAAAAAATGGCCTACCGCAAGGTAGTGTTCTGGCTCCTACACTGTTCAATATCTACACAAACGATCAGCCACTGCCATCTCCATCTAAGGCCTTCTTGTACGCGGATGACTTGGCTCTAGCTGTTAAGGCGAACACGTTTCAAAACGTGGAGTGCCAGCTAGAGACCTGCCTTGTAGAATTTTCCAAATTCTACAAGGAGAATCAACTGAAACCAAACCCTTCAAAAACAGAGGTAAGTTGTTTCCATCTGCGTCACAAGTGGGCCAAAACTCGCTTGAATGTAAGATGGGAAGGAGATTCTCTGAAGCACAATCTCACGCCAAAGTACCTTGGTGTTACTCTCGATAGAAGTCTCACATACAAAACCCACTGCAGTAATGTTAAAAACAAGGTAAAAACAAGAAATAACTTACTGCGAAAACTTGTTAACGCTCAGTGGGGAGCTCAGCCGAAACTGATGCGTACCTCTGCACTTGCCCTATCTTTCTCCGTAGCAGAGTACGCAGCTGAAGTATGGGAGAGATCTGCGCACGCCAAACAAGTAGACATTGCTCTCAACGACACCGCCCGTATAGTAACAGGGTGCCTAAAGGGCACGCCAGTGGAGAAACTTTATCCTTTAGCAGGAATAGCTCCACCACGGGTGAGGAGACAAATTATCTCCAGCAGAGAGATGTCTAAGGTTCTCTCTGATCCAAAGCATCTTCTCTACGGTCACCAAAAACCAAGAGCAAGGCTGAAGTCTCGCAAGAGCTTTTGCCACTTTGTCAAACCACTTGACAAATCTCCAGAGGAGGCCAGACTTAATCTGTGGAAGGAAGTCTTTCCACCAGATTTTGTCGAACTAAGGGAAGGCCTTCCTCCTGGTGGTGACCAAAACTGGACGACGTGGAAGTCTCTCAATCGTTTGAGGAGCGGCGTAGCGCGATCGAGAGACAACAGGCGGCGATGGGGCTTCTCGGAATGTGACGTCCTTTGTGACTGTGGGGTGATCCAAACCACCCCCCACTTGTGTGTTTGTCCATTGTCCCCTGCCCCATGTGAAATAGGAGATTTGATGTCGGCAAGTCCGCTTGCCATTGACGTGGCCCGTTTTTGGGCAAGACATGTGTAAATTTTATGCCTCGACACGATTAATAATAAATTAACAGGCAAGCCAATCTTTGCAGTCTAGTAAGACTGGTCCGAGCTCCTTTCAACTCTATCACACTCCACCATACACTTGATGCATATGTGATGATAGGTCTGACAACTGCTCCATATATCCAACGCATGAGTTTTGGATTTAGGCCCCATGTTTGGGCGATGTACCTTCTACAGGTCTAAAGTGCTGCACGGGCTTTGTTTATAATATTGTTTAAATGAGATTTCCAGCCAAGTTTGCTGTCAAGGATTACTCCTAGATACTTGGTCTCGTTAGAAATTTCAATGGTTTCACCATCCAGAAGTGGCATCCTCTCAAAGTGTGGCTTCCTTCTTCTAGTGAATGGGACTATTACTGTCTTTTTTGGGTTAATTCTTAGTCCCTGCTCTCTGCACCAAGTCCCTGTAGTATTAAGAGCTCTCTGGACCTGTTCCATGAGGGTGTTTTCAAGCTTCCCTACTGCTAGAATAACCACATCATCCGCATAGCCTTGTGCGGCTACACCTTGTTCGTTTAGCTTCGTCAGTAAGTGGTCTACAACCAGTGTCCAAAGAAGGGGAGACAGTACCCCTCCCTGTGGACACCCTTTAGTTGCAGAAAAAGCTGTCGTCTGAGCTAAATATTGTGTTACGATCCTCCTACTCCCCAACATCGTCGTTATCCATCGACAAGTTGTGGAGTCAACGCCCCTATTGTTAAGGCAACGGTGAATACGATCGTAAGATGTGTTGTCAAAGGCGCCTTCAATATCTATGAAAGCCGCTATTGACACTTCTTTATTTTGCAAAGCCTTCTCGATTCGATCTACGAGAGCGAAAAGAGCGGCCTCAGTGGATTTACCTGCTTGACATGCATCTTGATCTTGATGTACCGGTTTAGATGGTAGAACATCATCTCTAATATGCCTATCAATAACTTTCTCCATAATTTTGAGGAGAAAAGATGTAAGACTTTTTGGCCGATAAGACTTAGTATTGTTTCTCGGCCGCTTACCTGCCTTAGGAATAAAGATTACGTTAACCAATCTCCATGGTTTAGGCATATATGCCCAAGCATGACTAGTTCTCATGATCTTTAATAGAATTGGAGCTAGAGAGTCTGCTCCATGCTGCAGCAGTGCCGGAAAGATATTATCCATCCCTGGGGTTTTAAAAGGTTTAAACGACCTAATTGCCCACTTCACGCTGTCAAGTGTAAAAATTCTTTGTGACATTTTGAAGTCAGATCGCTGCGGTCTGTATGCAGTTGCAGGTGTCGTTTCTGCTTCAATGGTTGTTACTGTCGCTCCTGGAAAATGTGTATGCACCATAATATCCATACTTTCTCCGAGAGTTTCAGTATAGCTGCCGTCCTGTTTCTCCAAAAGGACAACTTTAACAGTACTGTCCTTAGAAAGAAACTTATGCAGACGAGAACATGTTGGCATGTCTTCTACTTCATCGCAGAATTTACGCCATGAGTCCCTTTTGGCTTTCCGCAGGGCTTTATTGTAGGATGTCAGAGAAGCTTTATAAGTCTCCCAGTCACCGTTTCTTTTGGCTCTGTTGAAAAGCCTACGAGTCTTTTTGCGTAGCTTCGTAAGTTCAGAATTACACCAAGGAACTTTATTGTCAGTTCTAGTTGGAAGAGGTCTGTTACTTTGGAGGTATGCCTTCATAATTAAATTGTTAGTATATTCAATGGCATTGTCAATGTCGCTCAGACATCTGATATTATTGTTAAAATCCTGTAGTCCAACCGCCAGTTTTTCTTTATAAACTGCCCAGTTGGTTCTTTTGGGATTTCTACGTACTTCCCGATCGTTCAGCCGAGACACTTCAATCTAAAAATTGATGTGTCTGTGATCAGATAAGGAAGGTTCATCAGAGACGTGCCAATTCATAATTTTGTTAAACATTCGATTGGAAGTTAGAGTTAAGTCTAAGACTTCCATTCTCGCCCTATTTACAAAAGTTGGTTTATCCCCAATATTAGCAATTTCAAGCCCATTGTAATAGTGACTCACCCCTATCGTTTATATTAGTGCTCCCCCATAGAGTATGGTGTGCGTTTGCATCGCACCCAATAATGAAGCCGAGGCCCCTCCTGCTGCAGTAGTCGATAAGGCGATCTAAATGTAGGGGAGGGCAATCCCCGTCTCCAGGAAAATATGCAGAGCATATAACGAATGCTCGTCCGTTGCTCCCGCAATCAGCATCCACAAGGGCTGCTACTAGATCTCTGGAACAAAACTCTGGGATAGAACATATGTTAATAGATTTCTTATATACAATACACGCTCTCGGTCTCTCATCATGTACGGCACAAAGAATATCACTTACCCTGCTGCTTATGCCCCGGATACAGCCTTGGAAAACCCAAGGCTCCTGAACCAGAGCAAAATCCAATGCATTTTTGGCGAAACAGCTGCTGAGAACAGCTGACGCCGCTTTAGCGTGCTGCAGGTTTATTTGCAGCACTCGGAGTTTGTTTTGTGCCATCATCGTCTATCAGGAACTTTCAACCGTTCCTGTCTACCACCATCGCCTGATTTCCCGCGTGGCTTAGAAGTTGAGCTTTCAGCCGCTCTCTCCAGCCCAGCCTTCTTCTGGTAAGATGGTTTGGTGGCAATAAAAGGGCGTTTTGGTGTTGACATCTGTCCCTTATCCTTACCCGTAGATCGGGGTTCGGATGACGATCTCACCCCCACATCCCTTTGTTTGCTTGACCCAGGTGTGGGATCACCGCTTGGATTGGCAAGTGCAGCCCTCGGCGCCTGTATAGACCTCGGCTTTGAAGCCTTGCCCTTACTCGCCTCGTTCGCCCCTTGCTCCTTCGGTTTATCCACAGTCAAGGTCTTTTTGGCATTCTTTTTCTTATCAAGCTTGGACTTCAGCCTTCTTCCGCCAGTTTTCAGCCTGATTTCGATTTGCCTGAGCAGGTAGAACACCTTCATGTTCACCTTCTTCAGCTTGTTAATGGAGTTCTCGTCAGAGTCGACCTTGAGAATTCTCCATCTCTCCGTCTGCAGATCATTCTGCTTTCGGATCCGTTCAAGAATAGATGCCGGTGGCGTTTTATCAGCTGCCGGTACCCACATTGTGCATGCTGCAGTTTTTGGCATATCGTAGCCTTTCACCGCAATCCAATTCGAGCCATCCTTCGGAGATCTCATCTGCACAGTCAACCATCACCCAGCCCGGACGGGTGAACCAGTTCCTGAACTGTACTCTGGGCCCCACCTCGGGAATATTAATAATTTCCTCGGACAGAGCTGTTTCGAGTAAGTTCATCTGTTCTCTGATGAGCATCTGTACCGGGTGTTCTTTATGGATGAGAGACACCCTGTAGGTCTTGAGAACCTCACCATAGGAAGTATTCGCCTTAGGCTTTTTAGAGTCTCTGCTCTCCGGTGGCGTAGCGTTATCGCTCCGTTTCCTTTTCTCCGAGATAGCAGGTGGCGAAGGTCTAGGTCTGGAAAGCACCTGCGCTGCAGCGTCGTCATACTCTACACCACTGTCTAAAAGACGGCGCAGCTGCTTCCTTTGTGATGTGGTGAGCTTCCTTTTTCGGGGAGACCTTTGCTGCCTAGGCAACGAAAAGTCTATTCCATCCATCTGGATGTTGTTCTCCACGTTAGTATTGGCTGTGTCATTGGCAAGAGTTCTGTCGCTCCCCGCCGAAGTTGCCATAGTAGAATCAGTGGTGGACACTGCTTCCGTAGTAACTTGGACGATGTCTGTATCCATTGTAGTGACTAAACTATTTGAGGCACCCTGTATGGTGCATGCAACGTGAGCTTATCACACGCGAGGGCTGAAAGACGCGTAGTCAGCACTCCGCGTGTGAGAAGCCCGCGAAAATATCCATATGGTCAATCAGTGTGTCTTTGATCATCCAGTTATGAAGTGCGAATAAATAGTGCTAATCAAAAAGTAAAAAGTGTATTTTTGAGTGTTGCCGTGTTTCATCGAAGGGACTCCATACAAAACCATCCACACCACGACAATTGGCGCAGCCTGCGATTCGGAAATCTTTTCTTTGGAATTTTGGAAATCCTCACGCCATTTGGACTGAACTCATCTTCACCACGACATCTTTTGGAAATCTTCAAAATCTTCAAAAAATCTCCTGGACTTATTTATTCTTGTGTGGAGTTATCGACACTTCCAAAAGTTTTTCGAATACACTGAGAAAAATTCTACGGTGCAGTCCATATACTTCGTGAAGCTGTCCAGATTTTTTTTCCTGTTTATCAACCTGACGAAATTCGACTTCAACTAAACTTATCAATTCATTGACAACGCACTCAATTCACCTCAAAGGCACACTCAACCCACTCCAGCAACATTTTTATTCGTCAAATCTTCATTTTATCCTGAACTTCTGGATCATTTTAACTAATTTTTTCTACGTGAAGCACTGCAGTATCTTCAACACTTTAATAATTATTTCATCCCAGCTCAGCATCCAGTTGCATCAGCTCATCGAGTCAATCTAAGTCCAGAAAAAATAATGTGGTTTTTGTGAGTCTAAATTTTCTATACTTTTATAATATGTTTTTTTGCTAATGAAAATTGAAAAATCAAGTGATAAATTGTCTGAGTATAGTCTACTGAAATTAAGAGGCAGGACTATAATTAAATATAAATACGAATCTAAAAAACTTTTAAAAAGGAATTCTAAAAATTTACATATAAATTCGAAAATGACTCAGTCACACTCTTCACAATTTAATTTATCTGACGCGATAAAGCTTATTCCCGAATACGATGGATCTGATGAGCCATCTCAATTTATCAAAGCAGTCGATTTTTTGAGAGCCAGCGTAGCCTTTATACAAAAATTTTAAACATTGCAATCCTAAGACCAAAAGGGCAAGCATACAATGCAATTAAACACCGCAACATCACATCATGGTCCGAAGGTCTTAAACCAATTTTAGAAGAAAAATTTGGCACACAAAAAACCTTATCCCATCTTGCTCGCGAGTTACAAGCTTTAAAACTTAATCAGGGCGTGATTGTGTAAGTGGAAGTGATTTATTGATTCAAAATTTCGGGTTTATATACAAATAATTTTGTTCAGGATGAACATTTTTTAGGATAATGATCAGTTATTGTAAAATACTCCACTAAAGATACACGCGATTTAAATTTAATTCACTTGAAAAATTGACAAAGTTTTAACGTTAATACTTACTAAAATAATAAATTCTGTATAAAATCATTGTTACTATACTATTTTTGGGACCTTTAAAAACTATAATAGCAATATGAAAATCTTTTAACAATAATATTTTTGCTAATATTAAACAAAAAAGTTGAGCTATTTTTACTTAAAAATAGCACAACTTTAACACGCAATTAAACTACTTTTAGGTCATTTTTTCTAAATATAATTATACCAGGATCATTTTATGATCCTTTAAAAATACTATAGAATTCATTTTATGTTCTTACCAGCAGTAGTTAAGAAGATATAAGCATTTTAAAACTACTATGAAAGGGACAGATAATCCTAACCGGCTTATGTAGGTGAGATTCTTAACGTGAGCTAACTCGGAGTGCATGCAAATTCGATTTAGAGCTGAAGTTGGGAGACGCCATTCAGTTATCTTGAATCAAATTCGTGAAATTATACAAATTTTGTATTTAAACCAAAATATCAAGGATTTGGATGAACTGATAGAAAAGTGATATATGGATGAAATGTAGACCAGAATGTTCTCTATAATTTTCCCATAGAACATGATCTCATCGATTACTCAGAAGCCAAGATAAGCGAGGTTTTTTGTTTCTTAACTCGTTTTTTCATCCAGAGTGCCCCAAGTAGTCATTTGTTGAGCTTCAACTATTTCAAAGAATTGTTGTATTTTGTGGGACTTTCCATTTAAAACCCTATTTTAAGTGTCTTGGTGGAGTAGAGGCAGTCAAATTGGCATCTGAGTGATTTCAAAGCGTTTTTATGGGAAAAATCATTTTTTTCACACTTAAACGGCAAAATCGGAGTGATAGCGTAGTCTGAGCGGAAAATGATGTATGGACGAAATGTAGAGACAAATGTGTTCTACAATTGTGTCGAAGTAATCATCAAAATCGGTTTAGCGACAGTCGAGATAATTGAGGTTATGTGATATTGAAATTGGTTTTTCGACTGTGGCGCCCCTGGTGTTGGTCCCACGAAGTTCAAATATTCTAGAAAGTTGTAGCATTTGGTGAGATCTTTCGTTTAAGCCCTCACTCATCAAAATCGGTCACATAGAACCGGAGATATGATTTTTTGAATTTTGTGAACTTTGACCCCTTATATCTCCGGTTCTGTTTTAACCACAGCGCGCATACGCACCATTTTGGAAACGTCCTAGACTGGACTACAACATACTAAAATTTCATTAACTTGCACAATGCCGTTTTTGAGAAAAGTGACTTTGAATTTCGATGAATTTTGACGCTATCACAGCGCCACCTGTGGTGACTTTTTGAACTTCCATCTGAAAGTGCTCATCGAGACGAAACCAAAAAGGTAAAATTTAGGTCGCTATGTTAATTAGAACCGGAGATAGAGGCCGGTCAATGTTCGAACTTTGACCCCTTATAGCTCGGGTCAGGGGTTATGTATCGACTTAAGGTTTTTTTTGTTTGATAGGTATAATCAACGGCTACAACATACTAAAATTTCAGCCCGATTGCATAAGGAATTTTTGAGTTATTTAACTTTTAAGATTTAAAAATTTTCTTTTTAAAAAAAGCGCCCCTAGCGGTGGTTTTATGAACTTGCGATGTTAGAAGGAAAAGTGGCATTTCACGAGAGCTTTCCAAAAAGCCCTCATTTTTTAAATTCTGACAATTAGAACCGGAGTTATGGCCATTTTAAGAAAATTTTTTTGGACCCTTATAGCTCGGGTCAGGGGGGTCGGGGGACCTTAAGTTTGGTATTGATGGAAAGCTCTAAGGCCCAGCTATAACATACTAAAATTTGAGCCCGCTCGATGCCATAGGGCCGGAGCTATTGAGAAAACAAAAAAAGGGGGGTCTTCAAAATGGCGGAAGGAGGGGTGGGGGGTGGGGGGTCAATGCACCATGTTGCAATTTTCATACGATATTTAACCTTTGCCGAAAACCGCAAGTCGATATCTTTTTTAGTTTAGGAGCTATTAAGCTCCAAAGAGCGGCCGGACGGCCGGCCGGACGGCCGGCCGGCCGGCCGGGAACGTAACTTAGCCCCCCATATATTCGTGATCAGGAAGTGGCGAAACACATTTTGGCCAAGTTTGAGCGCGATCGGAGGACATGAAATTTTGTTAGGATTATAGTAGGTGAGATTGTTAAGAATCTCACCTAATATGGGTCATTTGACCAATGCAAAGTGCAATGCACTGAGTGCATTGCACTGAAAGTCGCACTCAGCATTTTATTTGTTTACCCGAAAAAGACGCAAAGAAAGGAAATTTTTCTTGATTGACGCAAATTAATGAGACTTAGAATAAGCACATTTTGGTGATCTTTAGTGGGGTAGAAGCTAAAATTTTGTATAAATACTAAAAATTTTTATCAATAAAATCAGTCTAGCAGAAAACAGAGTACATTGCGTATCACCAGCGGCATCTTCAAAAAGTAAGTGCCTAAATCTGTTTGCTTAGAACTCACCCTTAGCCAAAGGCTATTAAAGGCAAAATCCCTGCCAAATTTAATAGAGGCTAAGAAGCTTCCATTGCCAGCTAGGATTATTTCCTAGAAAGGCTATCAAGAGAAGGCCCCAGAAAGATTTCTTTTTGGAGATTTGTGGTTCCAGAGGCGTACCACAGTCAGGCTGCGGGGAATTTTTCCCTGACTTACCCCCAAGAGGCAATTATCTTGCAAAAACAGGTGGCGAAAGCCCAAGACCTGAGGCTGAAAAGCCAAATTACTAAACGCGCTAAGGCGCTGGGGGACAGCCTATCAACCACAAATTCTCCAAGTAGAGATCAGGAGCCATCTCTAAGAGCAGTGGCTTATCTCAAGCGTTTTGAGATAAGTCCTCCTCTTTGCCAAGTTTCCCAAACTTGGTGGAAGGTTGGACATTGGTCCTTCGGCCTAAAAAACCTATCGGCCTTGGACATTGGTCCTTCGGCCTAAAAAACCTATCGGCCTTGGACATTGGTCCTTCGGCCTAAGAAACCTATCGGCCTTGGACATTGGTCCTTCGGCCTAAAAAAAATTGATCCTTCGGCTTTGGACATTTGTCCCTCGGCCTTAAGGAATCAGTGGCCAATTTTAATTAAAAATTTTAGCAATTTCTATTTTAACTTTTTCTCACCTCAACAGTGGGTCGTGTTTTCTACACTAAGGAATCTACTGGCAAAGCTGAGGACGAGAAGGAATTGCATAAGCCAGTAAGAGACCGCTCAAGCCACCGGGATAAAGAGCGAGCAGATCGCCAAAAACAAGAATCTTCGGAGGAGCCTAGAGAGAAAAAGCGGATCAGTCTACAAGAGTACCGGGCTAAAAAATCTGCAGAGGGATACAAAATACCCAAGGTGAAGCAGGAGAAAAAACAGGAAAGCGATCCATCTTCCCCGCTCATCGAGGTCTCCCAACAGGACTCGCAGGACACCCGCAGGAATTCTCAGGAAACTCGCCATAACACCCATAGGGACTCGCACGATTCTCGTCGGGATTCCCGCCAACACCGCCGTCAAGTCTTTAATCGACGTCTTGGAAGGCAGCAGAATCATCTACCCTTCCGGACTTATAGGTACGAGCCCTTCCTCTCTGACGGGGATCTCAGGGACTACCTAGGCAGAGGACGAAGACTTAATCCGGGATCGACAGTTACCCACTACTCACCCGGACAGATCGACGACTCCGGCAACATAACAATCACCATCCCGGCAGGAAGAGCGATTGCGTTACTCCAAGGTCTCCCAGGAGCTCAATTTTCAGCAGTTCAATACCCAGAGGGTCGGATTGCGGCACCAACAATTCCCCCGCCACGAAAAAGTAGGCGTCGGGGTGGGAGATTAGTCAAATTGCGCTAACTCAAGGCGGCGCTTCGAAAGTTACAAAAAAAGAATAAATAAACTTTTTTTTTGTTGCCACATTTCCATTCTTTCACTTTTCACTATGGAATTGCAAATTTCACTCGACTTTCAACTTGATTTATACTCCTCAATCATCAAATTTGGGGAGAATTTTTCAAAAGAAGGCCCCACTCGGAGGAAGAGAAAGGGGCCAATCTTTCATGAAAACAAATTGAAAGATCTTGATGACGTTTGGGAAGAATTCGAAAAGATGGACGTGGAATTGCGAAAGCATCTTCCTCCAGATCATGAATACTTGGCAAAAGATTTAAAAGGAGAAGCTCAATCGCAATACAAAAAGATGCGCTTAATGATCGAAAAAGCTTTGGTGAGCGACTTTGAATCGCCTGAGTCACCTCAAGCTAAGTCGAAACTCAGGTCTCACACCACAGACCAAGAAGCGACATCTGTTGAGGCTTTAGAATCGTTAAATGAACAGCCTATTCCACGCCCTAATCCCGCCTTTGTAGCACGTCTGAACGACATACTCGATTCGCTTAATAGAGACGTTTCGACGAGAAATTCTACACCCGAACCAATTCTTAATGGGGAACGCCCTAATGTTCCAAAGTTGCCACCAATTAAAGTCACCAAGTTCTCGGGTGACGAAAAAGACTGGCAACCATTTATCGAGCTATTTAATAGCGTGATTCATAAAAATCCCACCCTCAGCGATGTGGAGAAATTGCGATATTTGCGTTCCTACTTGGAACAGCAACCTTATAAGCTGATCAAGCATCTCTCTCTCACCAGTGCGAATTCTAAAAGTGCACTGGACATCTTAAAGAAGAGATATGAGAATAAGCGAGTAATGGTAGCCTCCTACATAGACACCATTACTCAGCATAAAAAACTCTCTCCAGGTTCAGCAGCAGACGTTATTCAACTGCATGACACAGTTTATGCCTGCATAAATGGATTGGAAAATCTAGACTTTGAGGTAAATTTCTGGGATCCAATATTAATCGCAATCATCAGTGGAAAATTTGATTCTGAAACATCAAAGGCATTTGAGGAGAGTCTCTATGACATAACTCAAATACCTACGGTTCGATCTATGTTAGATTTCCTCTTGAAACGTTACAGAATTCTTCGGCAAGTACCGAAAGAGAATGCTCCCAAGGAAAAGAAGAAACTCGTTTTCCATACGACATCCACTGATACTCTCACGTGCTCAAAATGCAATGGAGACCACATACTGGCGAGGTGTGATGATTTCAAAAAGCTCTCTCTTTCCGAAAAGAGGAAACATGTAAAAGATAAAAATATTTGCTTCAAATGTCTGAGACATGACAAGTCCAAAAAATGTTCGAGCAAGAAATCATGTGCTACTTGCTCAAAAACAGGACATCATACCCTACTGCATGATGATAATTTCTCTAAGAAGGAATCAAAAGGAGATCGCGATAATCAGAAAAAAGCAGCTAAGGCTCTTCATGTTCGATCTTCCATACAGGACGAAGAAGAACATTCAGAGGATTCAGAGGCGGACATTACTGCGCTTCATAGTTCAGCTAGAACTGTGGTCATGCCTACGGCTATAATTAAAATTAAGTCTCGTGCTGGTGAGTGGGTCCCATTCAGAGCCCTCATTGATACAGGCTCTGGGAACACGTTTGTGTCAGAAAATGTTGTCCAAACTCTTAAGCTCACAAAGTCAAAGATTCTCGCATCAATCAAAGGCATAGGGGGAGTTCAAGCAGGAACCTGCAAGGCGACTGTTGACATTTTAATTTCTCCACGATTCAACTCTAAATTTCGAGGGCTGGCAACAGCCTTAGTTATGCCTAAATTGACTTCATTCTTACCATCCACTCCAATAAATAATTATGTTGATTCTCGCATGCTTAAGAACTTAACCCTTGCTGATCCAAGTTTCAGTACTCCCGGCGCTATTGATGTAATTCTGGGAACTAATGTCTATGCTAACATAGTAAAGACAAATATTAAAAAGGACAGAGGGGGACTTATTGCTCAGGAAACTGAATTGGGATGGATTGTCCTCGGCAGAACAAAGTCATCTTTCCCTAAAAATGAGGTTGTGAGCATGATATCATTGGCTGAAATCGATAAAGATTTAAGAGCATTTTGGGAAATGGACGTAGCAGACAATGCAGTTAGAGAGTTGGAGGAGGAATGCGAGACTCATTTCAAGAACACTCACTCACGTGACTCCGATGGCAGATATACTGTGAGGCTCCCATTTAAGCAAAATACAGACTTAAAATTAGGTGACTCTCGCAAACAAGCTTTGGCACGTTTTCTTTCAATGGAAAAGAAATTCGCCAAAGACTCCAAGCTGAAAGAAGACTATACGGACTTTATGCGCGAATATTCTGAGCTTGGACACATGACTCCAGTTTCTATATATTCTGGAGCACCAGAAAATGTTTTCTATCTGCCTCATCATGCTGTATTCAAAGCCGACAGCTCAACCACTAAAACCCGAGTGGTATTTGATGCCTCTTGTAAAACCACTTCAGGGGTCTCTTTAAACCAAATTCTCCACACCGGTCCTAAAGTCCAACAGGACTTAACAGACATTCTCATCCGTTGGCGTAAATATACGATTGTATGTACAGCCGATATTGAAAAGATGTTCCGCCAGATAAATCTTTTCAGTGAAGATCGAGATTTCCATCGTATCTTGTGGAGGGAAGATCCAAGGCAACCGGTGCAAGAATATCAATTAAATACAGTAACATATGGGACTGGACCTGCCACATTTCTCTCAACCAGAATTTTGCACCAACTGGCAACTGACGAAGGTGGAGCCTATCCAAAGGCTGCAAAAATGTTGAGAGAAGACTTTTATGTAGATGATATGCTGGCAGGAGCGCATTCAATTGAAGAGGCTCAAGAATCATTCCGAGAGATAAATGAACTAATGAAGCTCGGAAAAATGAACTTAAGGAAGTGGACTAGTAACTCGAGGCAGTTACTTGAAGATATTCCTGAAAACCAACGAGAAAAAGGAATTATCCAAATCAAAGAGGATGAAACGATTAAACCATTGGGTATTCATTGGAGCCCTCTTAAAGATGAGTTCCAATTCACGATTATTTTGAAAGCCCATCCAAACCTAACTATGAGAGGAATCCTATCTGAGGTAGCCTCTATATTTGATCCAACTGGATGGCTGGCACCTGTGATTCTACGAGCGAAATTAATCATGCAGTCCCTTTGGAAAGAGAGGATTGGTTGGGATGATAAACCATCTGACACGGTATTAAGATGGTGGAAAGAGTTCCGCGCAGACATTCTTGGGATACAGGATCTGCGAATTCCTCGTTGGACAGGATATAGCCCAGGTTCTCATGTACAGATTCATGGTTTTGCTGATGCCTCTACGAAGGCATATGCAGCCTGTATCTATGTCAGAATAACCGCTGGAAATAAGCATAAGGTCACATTGCTTATTGCCAAAACCAGGGTGGCGCCCCTTAAAGGTGAAATCACTTTACCACGCATGGAATTGTGCGCTGCGGTTCTTCTTGCTAACTTAATGAGGAGGACACTAAGCATTCTGGATATCCACGTACATGAAATTTTTGCGTGGAGTGACAGCGAAATTTTTTAGCCTGGATTCGCAAAGACCCTTCAACATGGATTACGTACATCGCCAACCGGGTTGCCAAAATTCATCAGAACTTGCCAAGAGACGTGTGGAATCATGTGGCTTCTGCAGATAATCCTGCAGATGTTGCCTCCAGGGGTATAACAGTCAGTGATTTTAAGGATCATCGCCTCTGGTGGCGGGGCCCAAGTTGGCTTCGAAAAGGTCCAGAATGGTGGCCCATCAACAATAGAGATGAGCATCTTCTTCACTTTGAACAGCAAATAATGGAAAATCAAAATACCCATTTCTCCCTATCAATGTTTCGCAGCCCAGAAGATGTAGAAGAAGCATTTCATTCTTGTGCAGGAACACCCCAGGAAACAGAATGGATACAAGAGACATTGAACGGATTTTCTTCCTTCCAAAAACTAATTAACACAGTAGCTGTGTTTAGGCGATTTATTAGTAATTGCCAAAAGAAAATCAGGAAGGAGGAGAAAAACACTGAAAGCCTAAATACAAAAGAAAGACATGAGGCAAAACTTCACATTATAAAGCTCGTTCAAAAAATTCATTTCTCTGATGAAATAGATGACTTAAAAAAATCCAGACCAGTGTCATCAAAGAGTAAACTTAAAGACCTCAATCCAATGTTGGAAGATGGTCTTCTGAAGGTAGGAGGTAGAATTCGGAATTCTGAGCTCCCGAGTCGTGCCAAAAATCCAATCATTTTGCCCAAGTGCCATACAACTGATACCATCATCAAGGAAATTCACTGCGAGATGCTTCATAGTGGTTTACAACTAACCATAAACCGCCTCAGAATGGAGTATTGGCTCTTGAAAGGCAGATCTTATGTTAGAGCAGTACTCAACAAATGCCTAAACTGTGCCAAGCATAAACAGAAAACCTTGGGACAACTCATGGGAAACTTACCAAGCTCAAGAGTTACACCAGCACCACCATTTTCAAGATGTGGTGTCGACTATGCAGGGCCAATAATGACACGACGAAACAAGGGTCGAGGAAATGTGACAGAAAAATCCTATCTCGCCATTTTCATTTGTCTCGTCACTAAGGCGATTCACATTGAGGTTGTGACTGATCTCTCTACTGATGCCTTTCTTGCAGCAATGAAGCGTTTTATTGCCAGAAGAGGCAAGCCAATGCTAATAATGAGTGACAATGGCACTAATTTTGTAGGAGCCAAAAGAGTCCTCGATAAGGAAATTGAGATGGTTATAAAGAAATCTTCTGAGACAGTTGCAAATCAATTATCACATCAGAACATTGAATGGAAGTTTATTCCCCCAGGGGCACCCCATTTTGGAGGCCTATGGGAAGCTGCTGTCAAAAGTGTAAAATATCACATTACCCGAGTCGTTGGTCAAAGCAGATTGACCTATGAAGAGCTTACTACACTTTTGGCTCAAGTTGAGGCGTGTGTTAATTCAAGACCACTGACGCCATTAACTAATGATCCTGATGATTTAGAAGCTTTAACACCGGGACATTTTCTCATTGGCAGAGCATTGGCCAGCCCACCCCAACCAGATCTTTCAGAGACTAATCCAATCAGTCGATGGAGATTAGTCACAAAATTCAACCAACAGATCTGGAAACGTTGGTCTCAGGAGTATCTTACTACACTTCAACAAAGAACAAAGTGGAGAGATGAAAAGCAAGGACCAAGCGTTGGGGATTTAGTCTTGCTAAAAGAGGATAATATTCCACCTTTAAAATGGCCGCTTGCACGAATCATGCATCTCCATCCTGGAAAAGACGGCTTAGTCAGGGTAGTGACAATTAAACTTAAAGGCAATAAGACCAAAAAGTGTCCTATACACAAACTGGTAAAATTGCCAGTCACTACCATGGAACCTCACGATGATCAGGGCCAAGCTGATGCAAATGAACCTGACATTGCGGGAGATAGCTCGAATCAATCAGACATAAGTAATGAAAATTCTACTCTAGGCAGTACAACAAGGACTCCTCCTTCACAACAACGACGTCCAGTAACCAGATCATACGTAAAGACATTCTTCTTGACCATGCTTCATATCTGGATGCTGTTTGCAACCGTTTTTGCATCAAACTACACGGTTAAGTCACTTGATCCAGGTATCTACATTGAAAGTCTAGGATCAGTGCATCTAAACAGGGGAAAGTTTCGTATGGATCTTTTGTTCGATAAACAGACATTTCTTGAAGAGAAGAACAATATTTCATTAGTGTGGAATAAAACTGAAGCTCTGTGCAGACGAACAAAAGAGCTAAATACAGTATCGCATTGTGATGTTTTGATGACTCATCTTAACCATGAGAAACTGATGCTAAATGATCAACTAGAAGAAATTGAGGACATTGGTCAATTCAGTAAAACACGAAAGAAGAGAGGACTCTTTGGAAATTTGATTGATTTCGTCTTTGGCAATGGAAACAGTGATCTGTACACGAACATTGATGCATTAGGACACAATCATAATTCTCTTCTTCAGACAATGAATCAGCAAACTCTGCTTCTTAATGCCAGGATTGGTCAATCTAATACAATCGTGGAACAGAAGCTGAGACTATTTAACGATAGAGTAGATAGCCTAACCAGAGTTATAAATGATTTGGAGCCATGGCACGCAAAAACCGCTGACAATCATCTAGAGATAAGAATGCTTACAACCTATCTTGGTGCATCAAACTATTATGCTGAATTGAAAGGAAAATACAATTCAATTCTAAGTGTTTTAAATGAACGAAGCAGTGGAGTTGACTTAGTAACAAATGCACAGATAGAAGAGAATTTGGACAAGGCTCACAAAAAATTAGGACCAGAACTTCAGGTCACGAAACATCTATCAGAAGCCGCAAGATTCAGAGTAACTAACAACAGCATTCTTATTTCTCTATATTTTGAGATAATTGAATCCATTCCATATGAGCTCATTCATGCAATCTTCATACCACAGCATCTTCATAACAGCACTTTCTTGATTAAAGATATTGAACATCCATTGATTGGTGCTGATTATCATCACCAGAAATATTTTGTATTGAATGATAATGAGCTGACAAAGTGCAAAATGATCGATAAAGCGGCATACATGTGCGAAATTGATGTAGTATATAATATGCCTGATCAACCTTCCTGTCTTGTTGATGAAATATTCAACAAACACGAAGGTAAGCTCTGCACTACCAAGAAGGTCGAAGTGAAAGGGATCATATGGAAAAGACTCAACAAGGAAAACACCTGGTTTTTCATGACTGAGAAAGATACACAGATATCAGTTGTATGTAATGGATTCAGAGAAGAAACTCTCCTTAACACAACAGGAATACTGCATGTGAAAAGAAATTGCTTTATCAAAACCAAATCGTTGACTTTAAGATCTACTTTTGAGATAAAGCTTCATACTACAAGCAGTTACATTCGGACAATTACCTATCCTGACTTCAACATAACAGACATTTCACATCAACCTACGGTGGTGCTGGAGATATCATCCATTATAAAGCGATCTGAAGATCTCTTTGCTAAAGCAGCTTCTCCAGTACCAACAGTGGTAGCTATGGAAGTCATTTCAACATCAAACCGTACTACATATACAATATCGGGAATAATGGGTTTCATCATCCTGGCCATCATCTTGTGGATAACAAGGAAATGCTGGCAGACACTGCTCAAGAAGCTGTTCAGTAAACAAAGGACTTCAGAATCAACGCAACAAGAAGACGTACAAGAGTACTTTGCGACACGTTTACACAACATTATTCATAAACAGTCTGCTGCCTAGGATTATTCTGCCGGCCCCCAAGATGTTCAGGATGAACATTTTTTAGGATAATGATCAATTATTGTAAAATACTCCACTAAAGATACACGCGATTTAAATTTAATTCACTTGAAAAATTGACAAAGTTTTAACGTTAATATTTACTAAAATAATAGATTCTGTATAAAATCATTGTTACTATACTATTTTTGGGACCTTTAAAAACTATAATAGCAATATGAAAATCTTTTAACAATAATATTTTTGCTAATATTAAACAAAAAAGTTGAGCTATTTTTACTTAAAAATAGCACAACTTTAACACGCAATTAAACTACTTTTACTGTGTTATCACACTTGCACATTAAAATTTTAATATGATTCACATTAATTGTCGCTGGTGAGAGTCTAAATGTGTTATTTGTGTGTTTGAATCATTTTGTATTCAAAATTTGATCTATTTGTTGATAAAAAGGTAGACTTGGCTCGCAAAATTTGATATAAATTGATTTATAGCATTAATGCGAAAAATTAATGCGATTTTCCCTTTAATTTTTTAATGAGAAAAATATTTATGCTTTAGGTAAGTTTAAACTTATTTTTGCAGGCCAAATCCACTTCTTTATCAATAAATAGAAAAACCCCAAATAATAAGTGACTCAAAGACACAAATAACATATTTGGACGCTCACAAGCGACAATTAATGTGAATCACATTAAAATTTTTATGTGCAAGTGTGATAACGCCGTTAGGTCATTTTTTCTAAATATAATTATACCAAGATCATTTTATGATCCTTTAAAAATACTATAGAATTCATTTTATGTCCTTACCAGCAGTAGTTAAGAAGATATAAGCATTTTAAAACTACTATGAAATATGGGTCATTTGACCAATGCAAAGTGCAATGCACTGAGTGCATTGCACTGAAAGTCGCACTCAGCATTTTATTTGTTTACAAGAAAAAAACGCAAAGAAAGGAAATTTTTCTTGATTGACGCAAATTAATGAGACTTAGAATAAGCACATTTTGGTGATCTTTAGTGGAGTAGAAGCTAAAAATTTGTATAAATACTAAGAATTTTTATCAATAAAATCAGTCTAGCAGAAAACAGAGTACATTGCGTATCACCAGCGGCATCTTCAAAAAGTAAGTGCCTAAATCTGTTTGCTTAGAACTCACCCTTAGCCAAAGGCTATTAAAGGCAAAATCCCTGCCAAATTTAATAGAGGCTAAGAAGCTTCCATTGCCAGCTAGGATTATTTCCTAGAAAGGCTATCAAGAGAAGGCCCCAGAAAGATTTCTTTTTGGAGATTTGTGGTTCCAGAGGCGCACCACAGCCAGGCTGCGGGGAATTTTTCCCTGACTTACCCCCAAGAGGCAATTATCTTGCAAAAACAGGTGGCGAAAGCCCAAGACTTGAGGCTGAAAAGCCAAATTACTAAACGCGCTAAGGCGCTGGGGGACAGCCTATCAACCACAAATTCTCCAAGTAGAGATCAGGAGCCATCTCTAAGTAAGAGCAGTGGCTTATCTCAAGCGTTTTGAGATAAGTCCTCCTCTTTGCCAAGTTTCCCAAACTTGGTGGAAGCTTGGACAAATTTTGCTAACTAATCCATTTTTATTGTGGGAAAATTATTTTAAAAAAGTGCTTGATGAGCAAAGAGAAGAGAAAAACAAATGGCTCAAGTAGCCGCGCGCGTCATAGAGGAAAGCCCGTGCGGTGTCAATTGTCATTGCACCGCAAGGGGCTAATAAATTCGTCGTTGCACCGCAAGGGGCTAATAAATTCTCTTCTCTTTGCTCACTAGCATATTGTTCATGTATGAACATCCTGGCCGGGGGCAGTATGAGCTGGTTCAGAAATCCGCAGCTTTCCAAACTTCTCGGCCAATGTTTCCTTTGGTTTGTGGTATTTGCTCCAGAGCCTTTTCCACTGCTTCCGGGATATCCAACAAAGTGGACCAATGATGAGCAAGACGGATCCACTGCTCACGGCTGGATGGGTTATAACTTCTCCGTATGTTAGTGGTTCGGGCACTTCCACATTTTTGGCTTGGTGGAATAAGTTCTGCCCATTGATGATTGGCTTCGGATCAATTATAGCGATCTTTCTGAGTCCGGAAGACTCTACGACTGCAAACTCTAAAGGCTTAATGTATGTAGCAGAAGCCTTCATATGGTGTTCTATCGTTGAATGAAGGGTTTGCCTCTTGGTTTTGATAACGCAGCCTTCTTTAGTCCGGAGAATTCCAGCATTCTTCAGCAGCTTCTCTTCTCGATGCCCCTTACAGATGACTGCAACGGACGTAGGTTGTGAAGCAATGAACAGCCACGTGTTTTCCATTGCTAACCTCTTCCACAACGTCCCCTCTAAGCGTACGGCTATCATCTCACATTTGGTTTTTGGGTGTCGATGATATATTTCGTCGATTACGCAATTAGGCTTCTGGTCCATGTTGTGCAAGAGACTTAGTCTACAGTAGTATTTCCCGGAACCGATAGAAGAACACTGATTGTGTCCATCCTCTAATGTGAAGTAAATCTGTTTGTTGAAATCGATTCCCATTGTGTCTGCTTCTATTTCTGGCACGATGAATGTGCCGTTTTCCACTGCTACGGGAATTGTTGTTATGTGAATGAGGTGAAACTCATCCTTTTCGAGAATGGGGAATTTCCCGACGATGACAAGTTCACCGTCCCGAAAGATATAGTCACTTGGCTCTCGTTGCCTTCGGGGTATATCAAACTCTGGACCGATGTGCCTCAATGTCCTTTGAATGGTGTCTTGGAGAGTTCTTCCCGTGACGAGGCTATGTAAATCTAGCTTACCATCTTTTGCGAGTTGAATGTTGGTCAGTTTCCTCTCGAATACCTCGTAACAGTCAGCAGCATTGATGTAGGTGGTTAAAATGTCAATGCGCACTCGGTTGTGGTCTATTCCAACATACCAGTTGGCCATTTCACCTATGGCCTCGTTGGTCTGCATGATTTTTTCATCAAATTTCCGAAGTTTGTTTTCTATTATGGTGTTGGACAGATCCACCTTTGTACTCAGCATCAATGATTGTTGCTTGATCAGCTTTTGTGTGTCTTCCTGTCTCTCCTTGAGTTGATCAATGCTTGCATATACTTGATCATTAACCCCAAAGAGATATGTCACTGCTTGGCCAAGTAATCCACGTTTTTTGCGTACACCTTGTTTTTCTGATATACGGTTGATTTCCTCAAGTAAATGAATCCTCTTATGTTCGAGGTGATTGATGTCATGTGTGCAAGTAGTATCAGCGTCCGAGACGGCTTCGCTTGCCGTTTTGCAGGCCAATGACATCTTGTCCCAGATTGCGTTGATTAGATCCTGATCTCTTTGAAAATCAGCTGTTGTGTATGTGATTTCCACTTGAAGATTCCCACGTTGTAGACGTGCAATCCCCATCTTCTCAATGTAAAGTCCCGGTTCTGGAATAAAAACTTCGATGTTGGGTTTGTCTGGGTTGTTAGACGTAGCTAAAATAGTGCTGAACAGCATGTAAAACATAAGTACTGCATGAAGTATAGTTGTAGCCCATGTGCAAGGGGCAATTCTTGTCTTCTTCTTTGAGTTAAAAACCATTGAAGATGTCTTCATTCTCCTGAGCCTCTTTGACTTTTTGATATTGGCTGGAGCATCTGTTGAGTGGGCCTTTGCAGTTTCAGATCCTGAAGGTAAATCCTTGTTACGAGTAGAAAGATCGGAATCTTGATCATGGACGTTCGTAGATAATTGGCAGAGCTTATGGACTGGTCGATCCTTCTCATATCCTCTGAACTTCCCGGTCGCCACTTGGATTATTCCATCTGGACCCGAGTGTGATTTTACATCAATTTTAGAGAATCCCCCAAAGTGGGGTCTTGCGGGCGGGCGGACCTCTAAAGCATTTCCATCAGCGGCCCGTTGTTCTGTAGTCACATCAGTTGCCTTCTTGGGTGTGTCGTCATTTATATCCCAAGGTTGGTCTAGTTGTTGATTCCATTTGATAACAGAGATCATGCTTATTACTCGTGGAGAGTCTGGTGTTGTCGATGTTTTCCCAATCAAGGTCCACCCAAGTTTGGTATTTTGCATAGTGAGATGTCCATCTTGAACTTTCCTTAAGTCGTTCTCCACGATGTATGTGTACACGTCAGCCCCTAAAAGTAGATCAATTGGGCCTGGCGTCATGTAAGTCGGATCAGCAAGAATTTTGTTGTCGTGATTATCTTCGCTTAGTAGTTGTATTGCCTTTTCTGGCAAAGAATTGGTGATTTTAGGTAGCACGAAGGCGGAAATCTCCATCGCAAAAGATGACGGAAATCTTGGACCCATAGTAAGCTGGACTTTGTAACGGGATGAGCCAGCTGTTGTTTCTCCTATTCCAGAGATTGTGGTGTTGATTCGGTTCTTCCTAAGTTGAAGACTCTGAGCGGCATCTTCGGTGATAAAACTTGCTTGTGATCCAGGATCTACAAGAGCTCTCAGTATCTCCGTCCGCCCAGATGTTGACTTCACTTTCACGAGCGCTGTCGGTAACATGACAGTGTGTTCCTTGCGGATTGCAAGGGATTTGAACTCTTCGTCATTTGATGTGTCTGTGTCGGAAGCAGTTTCGTTTGTATTATTGGACTGCTCATTCTCCTCTGCCTCCTTCTTAAAGTGGAGAAGAGTGTGGTGTGGTTTTTGGCATTCGTAGCATGTTTTCTTGCTGAAGCATTTCTCATCGCGCTTATGCATGAGGCAATTTACGCAGAGTCCCAGTTTGTCAGCCATTTTCTTCCGGTTAAATGTATTCAGTTTTATGAACTTTTCACATTTAGTTATTGAGTGTACCTTTTTGCACATACCACAAGACTGGACTGTAGAATAGAAGATCTTCTTGTTAGTGGTATTTGCAGCCTTCTATGGTTTAGCAGACTTCTTGGCGTTGTTTAACAAATTGTGATGCCGCTTCATTAAAAAAGCCAGTGATAAGCCTAGATCAGCTTATAGAGGTGTTGATTCCTTCGTTGAAAAATCGGATTGTGGCAAACTCGAACGATATTTATACATTAAATTGTATGAGAAATGCATAAAAGTGTCTGAAAATCTTTAAAGTTGATTATCTCGGAAACTATGAGAGATAGAGGCCTCAAACTTTACATCTATTTAGAGCTTCATTCAGGTTTGATATGTGCAAAATTTCACTGGAAAATTAAGGAAATTGGATGAGAAATGCATAAAAGTGTCTGAAAATCTTTAAAGTTGATTATCTCGGAAACTATGAGAGATAGAGGCCTCAAACTTTACATCCATTTAGAGCCACTTTCAGGCTTGATATGTGCAAAATTTCACTGGAAAATTAAGGAAAATTGGACGAGAAATGCATAAAAGTGTCTGAAAATCTTTAAAGTCGATTATCTCGGAAACTATGAGAGATAGAGGCCTCAAACTTTACATCCATTTAGAGCCACTTTCAGGCTTGATATGTGCAAAATTTCACTGGAAAATTGGAAGAGAAATGCATAAAAGTGTCTGAAAATCTTTAAAGTTGATTATCTCGGAAACTATGAGAGATAGAGGCCTTCATTTGAATTTTCATTTTCAAGTGACCTTTTGCAAATATCAAGCCAGAGGGAGGCTCTAAATGGATGTAAAGTTTGAGGTCTCTATCTCTCATGGTTTCCGAGATAATCGACTTTAAAGATTTTCAGACACTTTTATGCATTTCTCGTCCAATTCCATTAATTTTCCAGTGAAATTGTGCACATTTCAAACCTGAAAGAAGCTCTAAATAGATGTAAAGTTTGAGGCCTCTATCTCTCATAGTTTCCGAGATAATCGACTTTAAAGATTTTCAGACACTTTTATGCATTTCTCGTCCAATTTTCTTAATTTTCCAGTGAAATTTTGCACATATCAAACCTGAAGGAAGCTCTAAATAGATGTAAAGTTTGAGGCCTCTATCTCTCATAGTTTCCGAGATAATCGACTTTAAAGATTTTCAGACACTTTTATGCATTTCTCGTCCGATTTCCTTAATTTTCCAGTGAAATTTTGCACATTTCAAACCTGAAAGAAGCTCTAAATAGATGTAAAGTTTGAGGCCTCTATCTCTCATAGTTTCCGAGATAATCGACTTTAAAGATTTTCAGACACTTTCATGCATTTCTCGTCCAATTTCCTTAATTTTCCAGTGAAATTTTGCACATATCAAACCTGAAAGAAGCTCTAAATAGATGTAAAGTTTGAGGCCTCTATCTCTCATAGTTTCCGAGATAATCGACTTTAAAGATTTTCAGACACTTTTATGCATTTCTCGTCCAATTTTCTTAATTTTCCAGTGAAATGTTGCACATATCAAACCTGAAAGAAGCTCTAAATAGATGTAAAGTTTGAGGCCTCTATCTCTCATAGTTTCCGAGATAATCGGCTTTAAAGATTTTCAGACACTTTTATGCATTTCTCGTCCAATTTCCTTAATTTTCCAGTGAAATTTTGCACATATCAAACCTGAAAGAAGCTCTAAATAGATGTAAAGTTTGAGGCCTCTATCTCTCATAGTTTCCGAGATAATCGGCTTTAAAGATTTTCAGACACTTTTATGCATTTCTCGTCCAATTTCCTTAATTTTCCAGTGAAATTTTGCACATTTCAAGCCTGAGAGAGGCTCTAAATGGATGTAAATTTTGAGGCCTCTGTCTCTCATAGTTTCCGAGATAATCGACTTTAAAGATTTTCAGACACTTTTATGCATTTCTCGTCCAATGTCCTTAATTTTCCAGTGAAATTTTGCACATTTCAAACCTGAAAGAAGCTCTAAATAGATGTAAAGTTTGAGGCGTCTATCTCTCATAGTTTCCGAGATAATCGACTTTAAAGATTTTCAGACACTTTTATGCATTTCTCGTCCAATTTCCTTAATTTTCCAGTGAAATTTTGCACATTTCAAGCCTGAGAGAGGCTCTAAATGGATGTAAATTTTGAGGCCTCTATCTCTCATAGTTTCCGAGATAATCGACTTTAAAGATTTTCAGACACTTTTATGCATTTCTCGTCCAATTTCCTTAATTTTCCAGTGAAATTTTGCACATATCAAACCTGAAAGAAGCTATAAATAGATGTAAAGTTTGAGGCCTCTATCTCTCATAGTTTCTGAGATAATCGACTTTAAAGATTTTCAGTCACTTTTATGCATTTCTCATCCAATTTTCTCAATTTTCCAGTGAAATTTTGCACATATCAATAGATGAAGGAATCACACCTCTATAAGCTGATCTAGGCTTATCACTGGCTATTTCCGCGAAAAATTTCGCGCCCCGCTAAAATCCGCGAAAAATTTCGCGCCCCGCTAAAATCCGCGAAAAATTTCGCGGCCCGCGAGTATCTGCGAAAAATTTCGCGGACCGCGAAAATCCGCGAAAAATTTCGAGGACCGCGAAAATCCGCGTAAAATTTCGCGGCTCGCGAAAATCCGCGACAAATTTTGCGGCCCGCGAAAATCCGCGAAAAATTTTGCTGACCTCGAAAATCCGCGAAAATCCGCGAAAAATTTCGCGACCCGTGGAATTCCGCGAAAAATTTCGCGAGCCGTGAAAATCAGCGAAAAATTTCGCGACCCGCGAAAATCCGCGAAAAACTTCGCGGCCCGCGAAAATCCGCGAAAAATTCTGCTGACCGCGAAAATCCGCGAAAAATTTTGCGACCCGCGAAAATCCGCGAGAAATTTCGCGACCCGCGAAAATTCGCGAGAAATTTCGCGGCCCGCGAAAATCCGCTGGTATATATAAATATATATACTATGTTTATATGTATGTATATATATATATACATGGAGAGGGAGTGAGAGAGAGGGAGAAATGGCGCAATACCATGTGTGACGCCGCTTCTCCCGCTTTTTTCCCCACCTGACGCTACGAGCAAAATTTTCTTAAAATTGCAATCTTTAACTTGAAATATCTCGAGAAATCATGGAGCGATCTCCAAATTTTTTTTTTAAATTGGTCTACTCAAGTAGCGCTACAACATGAACATAAAATAATTCAAATTGCATAAGCCAGTTTCGAGATAAACTATAAAAACCGGTTTTAAACCGGTTTAGAACCGGTTTTTCAAAAATCTCAAAACATAGAAATTATCGTACGCGCAAGTAGATATATTTAAAAAAAAAATTATGAAGATATCTCTTTCCAAACCGGAGATATCGCGTACTACGGACGGCCGGACCCGAAAATGGCGGACTATCATTTTTGGCATCAGGGATGTTCAAAACATATACCCTGTGAATTTCAGCTCGATCGGAGCACTTTTAGAAAATCGGAGTATCACAATAGGTGTGATTATGAAAGAATCATACCTAACTGAGTAATTCTTTTAATGTTGGCATTATTTTTGCGGAGTCCAAACTTTCATCAAAGAGACGCTGTGTTTCGCTGTCCAGCTTTTTCATGGCGATGTGCACTATCATGGCCTCCCATTCATTGGTTTTATAACCCATGTTAGCTAGTCCAGTTAGACATTCCCGAATGGCACCATGAAGAGATGAAAGGTCCTCTGCTACGCGATGCTCCAACATTTTATGGTCGACAACGATGTCCAAGTAAGAAGTAATAATGCGTCGGGGATTATTGTAGCGTTCCTCCAGTATCTCTAGAGCGGCGATGTAGTTAGTGTCGCTAAGCCGAAGGGTTGAAACCAAGGTTGCAGCCTCCCCCTCCAAGTAAGAGAGAAGATATTGAAATTTAGTCACGTTCCCCAGATTATAGTTGTCGTGTATGACGCTTTTGAAGACATCATAAAACTTATACCAATCCTTATAAATTCCGTTAAACTTTGGAATTTGAACTGGTGGGAGTTTTGGCAAATGGTTTTTTTGCCAAGCCGGGAGATGGCCTTGTTGTTCACCATATTGCCCGTAAGGTAGCAGATATTGCCCTGGATTTTAGATTGATGTGACTGGCTGTACCTCATGCTTATGTGGAGCAATTGGATGGGAAAAATTCAGGGGTGGTTCCGGGACAACACACCACTGACACTAATGATGGGAAAATGAAGTGAGAAAAAAATATAGGGAGGAAAGCTTCTTATATCACAATATAGAAGGAATATAAACACTCTTGTGGTGCGATAACAGACACACAATAGCGAACAAGTGAGGGAATTTAATTAATTACAAAAATTGTCGGTATGGAGAGGGATGTTCTATTCTTCAAGCCGGAAAAAGTTCAAGTGAAAAAGTGGGCCACACCGCAAGGCACCAGGAAGAAAAATTGAGACAAGGGTTAAATTAACACAAGCGAAAAGACATTTGAAGGAGCAGTACAGGATGGGAAGTCGGGAATTCATCTTCATTATTAAGACTTTCATGGTCACATTCAAAATCATTTCTTGATGGTTACAATGGCTTATCTAGGAAATTAGTAAATAATGAAAGCCAAATGTAATGCTCCATCAACTTCAGATTCTTCTGAAAGGCTGATATTTTATCAAAGTGACGCAGATGGAGCATAGAAAGTTGTTAACCAGGATAAAATACCCACGCAAACAACGTGTCATCATTTACTTTAAAACATTTTTTTTCAAGAACGCAAGTTCTTGAAATACAAAGAATGCCCTTTCCTCTTAATAAAATATTTATTTTTTATAAAATTAGTAATAGTTTTATTTGGGTTAAAATTCCGAATGAGCAAAATCCTGGAAGGGACGAAATTACACTGAGGATAATTGTGTAGAATAATTTCCAAACACACAGAACTTTCTTCTTGTCTTGAATAAGCGTGGGTGCAATCGTGGGAGGACCTGGTTATAATACTTTTAATGTTCGGAATTTGGGCTTTTCGGGATTTTGGCTTTTCCGGATTTTAGCTGTCGGGAATTTGTCTTTTGGGATTTTGCCTTTAGGGATTTTGGATTTTTGGGAATTTTGCCTTCGAAGTTTTAACTTTCAGGATTTTGGCTTTCGGAATTTCGTCGTACGCGATTTTGGTATTCGGGATGTTGACCAGGACCTCTTTAGAAGAGGGAATATTTTTGTATTTGTTTATTCTTCATCTTGATTGTGAGATTTCCAACCTTCCCAGCGGCTATCGCCGTCTTATACGGGCTTCAGACTTATAGTTTAGCTATATGGCTTAACTACTCTAATTTTTTTTATCATTTACGATTTTTTGGAAAAATTTAACTTAGGATTGGATTATTCAGGACAAAATGATCTATTAGGGTCTCAAAAAGCAATAAAATTGCTCGCTAAAAGAGATTTTGAGACATTCGGGAACTGGGCTAAACCTCTAGTCTGAAACCGGACTTAGCGTTGGTGACCAACCTCAAGAACCAAAACGATGGAAATGCTTTATCACGGGTTGTACAAGCCAAAGTAGCATTATTTGTTTACAGATCTTTCATTAAAACAACCATTAAATAAGAATGTCAGGCAATGTTCACTCAATCAAGAGGCAAGGCCAGGCTGTAGCAGCCGTTTGGCATGGAGGGTAAAAAAGAAAAATAATAGTAATGATAATAATAAATTAATTTTTATAATATAAATTAGGTATACAGAGAGACTTTTAACCCCGAAATAGAACGAACCGCGAAGAGAAAAAAACTCAAAAAAGAAACATAGCAGAGAGAGAGAATAA
The DNA here is from genome assembly GCF_024763615.1 of Phlebotomus papatasi. Classification (NCBI taxonomy): domain Eukaryota; kingdom Metazoa; phylum Arthropoda; class Insecta; order Diptera; family Psychodidae; genus Phlebotomus; species Phlebotomus papatasi. The sequence goes on along the minus strand of NC_077225.1, from coordinate 3,469,249 downwards.
AAACAAAACTTACGAATAGGACACCAGAAAAAGAGAAAATTTAAATATATCATAATTTATAATTTAAATATATTATATAACACCAAATAAAACACTACAATATTCGAGCGAGACTGTAAAAAAAAACAAGAAAAAAAGTAAAAAAGAAGATATGCAATTTAGTATACAAGTCAAAGCCTAACCAGCAGAGTTAAAATATAAAAACCTACATATATTTACATACAGTCAGAAAAACATACACACACTGAGAAAAAAAGAGGTTGCAATAAATTTTTTCCCTCATAACTTTAACACTTTTTAGGTGTAAAAATATATCATCATTTTTTAATGTTAATTTTACACTTTTTTAAGGATGAAATTAACATGAAAAAGAGAAACTTTAACACATAATAACCTAAAAAGGGTAATATTTACACCGATTTCGAATCAATACTGCAGAGTAAAATTAACTTTTACTGAATGTTATTTTGACTTTTTTGGATTTTTCTTAGTGCACGAAAAAACATGTAATTGCAATGGTACTGCAAGAACTAAGAGTAACTCACTTTGTAATCGCAATTACAAAAAAAAAACAAAGTTTTACTGACGTAAATCTTATCTCGAAAATGTTACGTAATGGCCTCTACACACTAGAGAAATTTATGTCCATGTTGAAGAGTTTTTCTTATACAAGCGTAGGGAATTTGCTTCAATATGGACATAAATTTCTCTCGTGTGTAGAGACCATAAGTCACTTACGACATTGAAGAAGGTCTCTGGAGGCTATCTATAAAAAAATTGAGCTGCTATCTTTTTTACCTTGGAAGATATTGAATTTTGAATTTTTCGATTTGTGACTTTTTGCCCCAGTCTCCTCTATTCATCATTACGAAAATAGGAAGTAATCATCTGCATTTATGGAAGGTAATTCATTTTCTAATCCTAACTTAAGACTCTTGGGAGAAATACAGAACCAGTAAATAAACTTTATCATGCTTTTGTCCCAGAAATATATTTTTTCCGCTGCCGTCGGTCGGTGTTTCTTTACTGAAAATGGGAAGTAATATGACGGTAATTACGGTAAATTACTCTAACTCAGAGACTGAACCTCTGTGATTTCTAGTGTTACTCAGAATTGTCTAACACTAAACATTGTTTTAAAAGGGATATTTCCTCCGTACTTCAATCTAGGTTTCTTCTTATAGTTTTAAATACTTCTTGATATATTTATATTCTTGCATTATTGGTTTTTGTAATTTTTGAAATTGTCTTTAAAATATTTACAGTTTTTATCTGACACGGGTTTCATAATAAAATCTAAATATAGTTATAATTAGGATCAATATTGTATCTGCATTAATTCAAGCGATTTTTTTTTTATTTGTCTTTCTTGTAGAACCTTTTACAATGTAAGTTTTCCCGACAAACCATTTAAAAAAGAAATATTTTTCTAAAAGCTATCGAGTAAACAATATGATCAATGAATATTACCAAAAAAATGGCTATAAAAAACAGAAATTGCCAAATTGAGGCCATTTATCATCGAAACTTTGTGAACATCTCAGCAAGACAACCAAACCATGCATAAAATATGATTGAAATTTCAATACTTTTTCTCACCCCTAAAATGTATTAAATCAAAAAGACAAAGAGTGACAAAATTTACGTACTGCACCATTTTACAGAGAAATAAAATGTGTTCGAAAGAGATAAGAAAAGTAATAAAATTATCAAACAGTTAATAAAAGTAAATTTATTGTAAAAGTTTCATGGAGGGGTTTCTGATTACATTGTCGTTTGCCAGAAGCATTTTGTCAGGCATTGTCTGGAAATTAAATTAAGTGGCCTGAAGACAGACAGAGATACTTCCCTTAAGAACTTCTCTAATGTATATTTACTGTGGAAGAGTGCATTATGCAGCCCACATGCGGTCTTTTCTATGAGAGACCATCCGAATTGCGTTTTGGAGGAGATAATCCACAAGCACTCTATGGAGCCTTGCAGATCCACTCAAGTGAGAATTGAAGGAGTATTGTGGAAAGGACTCATAAGGCGCAACTCTTGGCTCTATATAACACTGAAGTCAACCACTATTGCGGTTATCTGTTCCGGCAATAGAGAAGAGTTTACCCCTAATGTCTCTGGGGTAATCCATGTTAATGACGGATGCAGCATCAGCAGCTCCGGAATGTGGCTACGTGCCACTATCAACAGTGAAATGTGGAGTATTGAGGCATTCCACAAACCGATTCCGCTGAATGAGAGAGTGGCATATGCAGTTCCAGGACATGTTAGGCTAATAGATAAGCAGCCTGTCATGTCATCAAAGCCACTGCTTCACGAAAACAGCGAAGTGATACGAACTATCACGATTGAGGATGTAGTCAGACACCCTGGAACCACATGGGGGAGTTTGATAATCGTCGCAATTCTGGGAATTGCCTTGTGGAAAACCAGAGAGATCTGGTTGAAGATCTGCGGTAAACCCTCATCCGAAGCTGAAGAGCAAAACTCAGCTATAGAGAAGCTCGACTGCATAATCAAAAGGAAGGAAGAGGCTGCCGCAGGAAACACACCAGTTCCGGCCCCCGGCCAAGATGGCTAACGCCAATAATAAAATATAAATATTTGTAACAGTGTAATGAAATGGTCGCGTATGCGAAATATTGAATTCCGTCAATTCAGCACATACGCGACCATTTCTCCAAGTACAGCCATAGCTCTGCCAAATAAAATTAGTTCGATAGTAAAGCTTTTTGAGGACACTACTAAATCAGGTCGAGCTCCACAATCCATTGATCAAAATTAATTCACATATTTATGTACTTCTTCCTTAATGTTTACATACATTATGATCGTGTAAAATGAAAAGAAAGTATGCTACCACTAAAACTTGTGAGAAAGTACGGGAATTTAATTCAAAGTACAATTTAATCTCACATAAATTTCGTTGGTTTTGAAAAAATTGTTCGAATTTGGGAGGTAAGAAATGTCAAAAATACCCACCGAGCGTTCGAATTTAGAAGACTTTACTGTATATACAATTTCTTGTTTATAACATCAGACGACTTGAGCGCCATCCATTTTAGGGGCTAGTTACTAGTTGTTTCGGCAGGTGAGTTATTACACACTCCTTAGCGGTTTGCAACTTCCATGTCCACCGTCGTGCTGTCTTAAACAACCAACACCTTTCATGGTATCTGACATGAGTCGTAGTAATCTTAGGGCGCCGCAAGATAGCGTTTGGTTAAACCCACAGCGCCAGTTCTGCTTGCCAAAAGTGGCCCACTAAATACAACTTTTATCTTAACCTCAAAATGCCTGCAATCAAGAAAGTCGAGTTCTTACCCATTTAAAAATTGAAAATAGTTTGTTTTTGTTTTTTTTTTGTTATTGCTTCTGTAGTTTGTTTATGCTGTTGTTGTTG